>NC_092817.1:187498298-187643298 GCF_023375885.2 Dermacentor andersoni | reverse complement strand
CGTCAGCAGCAGTCCTTGAGATTGTTATTCTAGCGGCTAGCTTCCCACGCTATGCGTGCCGCCATCGCACCTGGTTAAGCTTCTCCTAGAGGCTAGAGTTACACTATGTCCGCGCAACCTTGAGCGATCGGAAAGCGCGTTTCCCCCTCTTGGCCGGCGGGGACGGGAGGCTTCGTTCCGGCCGCGAAGCTCCCCACGTCTCAGTAAGGTGCCTTGTGGTGGTCTCGTACGGACGATGCCCTCTCGGTGAGCGCAAATTTCCCCTCATCTTTTAAGAGGTTCAATACTTACAAGCATTTGTCTCGCCAACCATATTTATTTCAAGGAAATTTTGCACGTCTCAATAATTTCTCTCGTCGTATTCGAGTTCTGATTGCCGTGTTATAGTTTGTTAACGAAGCTTTCCCTCAAGTCTAAATATTTTAAGGCAGTCTGTCGTGTGCGTATCATGGCCACGCACGCTTATATCGCCTTCCGTTTCTCTACCACGGGTGCGCTTTAAAACCACGGCGCTGCAATTTTGCTTCATAGACTTCCCTTTCCTTCCTTCTTCTCCGCCCTTAAACTGGCTCTCTTAACTACTACACGCAGAGACAAAGCAACAGCGCGCGCATTAGATCCCATAGATGAGATGAATATTTACAATTAGTATTAGGGTTATAATCATATTCGAGTGCTGATTGCCGTGTTATCGTTTGTTACCGAAGCTTTCCCTCAAGTCTAAATATTTTAAGGCAGTTTGTCGTGTGCGTATCATGGCTACGCACGCTTATATCGCCTTCCGTTTCTCTACTACGGGTGCGCTTTAAAACCACGGCGCTGCAGTTTTTGCTTTCCTTTCCTTACTTCTTCTCCGCCGTTAAACTGGCTCTCTTAACTACTAGACGCAGAGACAAAGCAACAGCGCGCGCATACAATCCGATAGATGAGATGAATATATGTATATATATATAGAGAGAGAGAACTATCAGTCATAGCTCTCGTAGTATAGCCCTCTGGGCCGTTTCCTTTTCATTTCTTTTATTTTCTTCTTTTTTTCTTTTTTCTTTCGAAAGTAGTCCTATTAGGGTTATTATAATTATACGAAGGTATTTCGCCCTCGTCAGCAGCAGTCCTTGAGATTGTTATTCTGGCGGCTAGCTTCCCACGCTATGCGTGCCGCCATCATAGCGTGCCGCCATCGCACCTGGTTAAGCTTCTAGACGGTAGAGTTACACTATGTCCGCGCAACCTTGAGCGATCGGAAAGCGCGTTTGCCCCTCTTGGCCAGCGGGGACGGGAGGCTTCGTTCCGGCCGCGAAGCTCCCCACGTCTTAGTAAGGTGCCTTGTGGTGGTCTCGTGCGGACCATGCCCTCTCGGTGAGCGCAAATTTCCCCTCATCTTTTAAGAGGTTCAATACTTAAAAGCATTTGTCTCGCAAACCATATTTATTTCAAGAAAATTTTCCACGTCTCAATAATTTCTCTCGTCGTATTCGAGTTCTGATTGCCGTGTTATAGTTTGTTAACGAAGCTTTCCCTCAAGTCTAAATATTTTAAGGCAGTCTCTCGTGTGCGTATCATGGCCACGCACGCTTATATCGCCTTCCGTTTCTCTACCAAGGGTGCGCTTTAAAACCACGGCGCTGCAATTTTGCTTCATAGACTTCCCTTTCCTTCCTTCTTCTCCGCCCTTCAACTGGCTCTCTTAACTACTACACGCAGAGACAAAGCAACAGCGCGCGCATTAGATACCATAGATGAGATGAATATATACAATTAGTATTAGGGTTATAATTATATTCGAGTGCTGATTGCCGTGTTTTCGTTTGTTACCGAAGCTTTCCCTCAAGTCTAAATATTTTAAGGCAGTTTGTCGTGTGCGTATCATGGCTACGCACGCTTATATCGCCTTCCGTTTCTCTACTACGGGTGCGCTTTAAAACCACGGCGCTGCAGTTTTTGCTTTCCTTTCCTTATTTCTTCTCCGCCCTTAAACTGGCTCTCATAACTACTACACGCAGAGACAAAGCAACAGCGCGCGCATACAATCCCATAGATGAGATGAATATATATATATATATATAGAGAGAGAGAGAGCACTATCAGTCATAGCTCTCGTAGTATAGCCCTCTCGGCCGTTTCCTTTTCTTTTCTTTTTTATTCTTTTTTCTTTCGAAAGTAGTCCTATTAGGGTTATTATAATTACACGAAGGTATTTCGCCCTCGTCAGCAGCAGTCCTTGAGATTGTTATTCTGGCGGCTAGCTTCCCACGCTATGCGTGCCGCCATCGCACCTGGTTAAGCTTCTCCTAGACGCTAGAGTTACACTATGTCCGCGCATCTTTGAGCGATCGGAAAGCGCGTTTCCCCCTCTTGGCCGGCGGGGACGGGAGGCTTCGTTCCGGCCGCGAAGCTCCCCACGTCTCAGTGAGGTGCCTTGTGGTGGTCTCGTACGGACGATGCCCTCTCGGTGAGCGCAAATTTCCCCTCATCTTTTAAGAGGTTCAATACTTACAAGCATTTGTCTAGCAAACCATATTTATTTCAAGGAAATTATTCACGTCTCAATAATTTCTCTCGTCGTATTCGAGTTCTGATTGCCGTGTTATAGTTTGTTAACGAAGTTTTCCCTCAAGCCGCTCGAGTTCGCTCTTCTCCTCGGGCAGCCATTTTTCCAAGAAAGTATGCCTTCGAACCACTCGGAATCAGCAAGAACCGACTATCGCGGACAACATGAGTCCCTTTCCTAGTAAGTGTGAGGCTCGGAGCAGGAGCTGTGGCGCTTGAAAGTAGCCTGGGGCCTGACGAACCAACCGACTGAGCTATCTTTTCGGGCAACATCGAAGGGTCACGAGTTCAAATCGCCTGTTATGTTCCTTTTTTTTCCCGACCCTTTTTCTTTCTTTCTTCTTCTTTCTTTCAATGTCCTTTCCTTTATTTTATCACTGTACGGGAACCCTCCTAAATTAAAAAGAAAGAAAGATATATATCTTCAAATATGTATGACCTCACATGTGCAGGTCATAAATACCAGGTTCTCTAGCCGAGTGCCATCCGTGCGGTATATCCGAGCTCAGATTGGTACACCTTGACTGATCAAATAGGGCACCACTGTATAATAAATGAGGCGTACAACTCCTGTGGGACCCGCCGTGGTTACTCAGTGGCTATGGTGTTAGACTGCTGAGCACGAGGTCGCGGGATGGGATCCCGACCACGGCGGCCGCATTTCGATGGGGGCGAAATGCGAAAACACCCGTGTACTTTGATTTAGGTGCACGTTAAAGAACCCCAGGTGGACGAAATTTCCGGAGTCCTCCACTACGGCGTGCCTCATAATCAGAAAGTGGTTTTGTCACGTAAAAGCCCACAATTTATTTTAAATATAACTCCTACGCGGACGGTACAGTATCCGCCTCCTGTGCAAGGGGACCGTGATTCAAATCCCGGACCGCAGAATTCTCCACCGGAAAATACCAGAAAAAAAAAACCGGGTGTTGAGAAAATTGCAGGAACAGGCCTGGAGTGCGGCCTGATCCCGGGGACCAGAACCGGTAACGCACTCTCTCACCAGAGCAGGATTGGCCACCCTGGTGCAGTACTTGGCCACAACCTCCTATATGAACACAACAATCAAACCCCGGCCCTCAGTCCCCAGCAGCTGCGAAGCAACTGACCACGGCGGCGGTCAGACCTTCGACGCTGCAGAGGGTGCTAAGAATGCCTGGCTCCGGACAGGCCGCCATTGGAATATGAATCTGGCAACGTTTAACGCTAGAACGTTATCTAGTGAGGCGAGTCTAGCAGTGCTATTGGAGGAATTAGAGGGCAGTAAATGGGATATAATAGGGCTCAGTGAAGTTAGGAGGCCAAAAGAAGCATATACAGTACTAAAAAGCGGGCACGTCTTGTGCTACGGGGCCTTAGCAGAGAGACGAGAACTAGGAGTCGGATTCCTGATTAATAAGTACATAGCTGGTAACATACAGGAATTCTATAGCATTAACGAGAGGGTGGCATGTCTTGTTGTGAAACTTAATAAGAGGTACAAAATGAAGGTTATACAGGTCTACGCCCCTACATCTAGTCATGATGACCAGGAAGTCGAAAGCTTCTATGAAGACGTGGAATCGGCGATGGGTAAAGTCAAAACAAAATACAGTATACTGATGGGCGATTTCAATGCCAGGGTAGGCAAGAAGCAGGCCGGAGACAAGTCAGTGGGGGAATATGGCATAGGCTCTAGGAATAGCAGAGGAGAGTTATTAGTAGAGTTTGCAGAACAGAATATGCGGATAATGAATACCTTTTTCCGCAAGCGGGTTAGCCGAAAGTGGACATGGAGGAGCCCGAATGGTGAGACTAGAAATGAAATCGACCTTATACTCTGCACGAACCCTGGCATCATACAAGATGTAGACGTGCTCGGCAAGGTGCGCTGCAGTGACCATAGGATGGTAAGAACTCGAATTTGCCTTGACTTGAGGAGGGAACGGAAGAAACTGGTACATAAGAAACCAATCAATGAGTTAGCGGTAGAGGGAAACTAGCGGAATTCCGGATCAAGCTACAGAACAGTTATTCGGCTTTATCCCAGGAAGCGGACCATAGTTTTGAAGCAATGAACGACAATCTTATGGGCATCATTAAGGAGTGCGCAATAGAAGTCGGTGGTAACGCCGTTAAACAGGAAACCAGTAAGCTATCGTAGGAGACGAAAGATCTGATCAAGAAACGCCAATGTATGAAAGCCTCTATCCCTATAGCTAGAATAGAACTGGCAGAACTTTCTAAGTTAATCAACAAGCGTATGACAGCGGACATAAGGAACTATAATATGGATAGAATTGAACAGGCTCTCAGGAACGGAGGAAGCCTAAAAGCAGTACAGAAGAAACTAGGAATAGGCAAGAATCAGATGTGTGCGTTAAGAGACAAAGCCGGCAATATCGTTACTAATATGGATGAGATAGTTCAAGTGGCTGAAGAGTTTTATAAAGTTTTATACACTACCACTAACACCCACGACGATAAGGTGAGAGAGAATAGTATAGAGGAACTTGAAATCCCACAAGTAACACCGGAAGAGGTAAAGAACGCCTTGGGAGCTATGCAAAGGGGGAAGGCGACTGGGGAGGATCAGGTAACAGCAGATTTGTTGAAGGATGGTGGGAACACTATCCTAGAAAGGTTGGCCGCCCTATATACACAATGCCTCATGACCTCGAACGTACCGGAATCTTGGAAGAACGCTAACATAATCCTAATCCATAAGAAAGGGGACGCGAAAGACTTGAAAAATTATAGACCGATCAGCTTACTGTCCCTGTCCTACAAAGTATTTACTAAGGTAATCGGAAATACAATCAGGAATACCTTAGACTTCTGTCAACCAAAGGACCAGGCAGGATTCCGTAAAGGATACTCAACAATAGACCATATTCACACTATCAATCAGGTGATAGAGAAATGTGCGGAATATAACCAACCCTTATATATAGCCTTCATTGATTACGAAAAAGCATTTGATTCAGTCGAAACCTCAGCAGTCATGGAGGCATTACGGAATCAGTGTGTATATGAGCCATATGTAAAGATGCTGGAAGCTATCTATAGCGGTTCCACAGCCACCGTAATCCTCCACAAAGAAAGCAACAAAATCCCAATAAAGAAAGGCGTCAGACAGGGAGATACGATATCTTCAATGCATTCACAGCGTGTCTATAGGAGGTATTCAGAGACCTGGAGTGGGAAGAATTGGGGATAAAAGTTGATGGAGAATACCTTAGCAACTTGCGATTCGCTGATGATATTGCCTTGCTTAGTAACTCAGGAGACCAATTGCAATGCATGCTCACTGACCTGGAGAGGCAAAGCAGAAGGGTGGGTCTGAAAATTAATCTACAGAAAACTAAAGTAATGTTTACCAGTCTCGGCAGAGAACAGCAGTTTACCATAGGTAGCGAGGCACTGGAAGTGGTAAGGGAATACATCTACTTAGGGCAGGTAGTGACCACGGATCGGGATCATGAGACTGAAATAACCAGAAGAATAAGAATGGGCTGGGGGGCATTTGGCAGGCATTCTCAAGTCATGAGCAGCAGGTTGCCACTATCCCTCAAGAGGAAAGTGTATAACAGCTGTGTCTTACCAGTACTCACCTACGGGGCAGAAACCTGGAGGCTTACGAAAAGGGTTCTGCTGAAATTGAGGACGACGCAACGAGCCATGGAAAGAAGAATGATAGGTGTAACGTTAAGGGATAAGAAAAGAGCAGATTGGGTGAGGGAACAAACGCGGGTAAATGACATCTTAGTTGAAATCAAGAAAAAGAAATGGGCATGGGCTGGACATGTAATGAGGAGGAAAGATAACCGATGGTCATTAAGGGTTACGGACTGGATTCCAAGGGAAGGAAAGCGTAGTAGGGGGCGGCAGAAAGTTAGGTGGGCGGATGACATGAAGACGTTTGCAGGGACAACATGGCCACAATTAGTATATGACCGGGGTAGTTGGAGAAGTATGGGAGAGGCCTTTGCCCTGCAGTGGGCGTAACTAGGCTGATGTTGATGATGATGATGATATATATATATATATATATATATATATATATATATATATATATATATATATATATATATATATATATATATATATATATATATATATATATATATATATATATATATATATATATATATATATATAGAGAGAGAGAGAGAGAGAGAGAGAGAGAAAATTATCAGTAATAGCACTCGTAGTACAGCCCTCTGGGCCGTTCTTTTTTTCGAAAGTAGTCCTGATGGGTTATTATAATTACACGAAGGTATTTCGCCCTCGTAAGCAGCCGTCCTTGAGATAGTTACTCGGGCTAGCTTCCAACGCTATGCGTGCCGCGCTCGCCTAGCACATGATCAAGCTTTTCCTAGTCTCTAAAGCCGCTCGAGTTCGCTCTTCTCCACGGGCGGCCATTTTTCCAAGAAAGTATGCCTTCCGACCACTCCGAATCGACTGGGTCAGCAGCATCGGCAGCATCAAGCGCGCAGCAGAAGCTCGAGCTAGGGAACTGCTCGGTGCATCGTAGAACCGGCGGTCGCTACGAACCGTAATAAATCTTCTTTACAAGTGGTGGAGCAGTGCGGGGTAACGTTCCACTCTACCATCCTGGAACTCCGTTCTCGGACGCTACCCTCTGCCATGGCAGACACCGACCAGCAGACTCTTCCACCGCCACCCGTCCCTTGCCCTGGTACCGTTCGCCAACGGGAGCCTCCCATCTTCAGCGGAACCGACGACAACGACTTTGAAGAGTGGCTGTCGTCCTACGAGCT
This sequence comes from Dermacentor andersoni, assembly GCF_023375885.2. Classification (NCBI taxonomy): domain Eukaryota; kingdom Metazoa; phylum Arthropoda; class Arachnida; order Ixodida; family Ixodidae; genus Dermacentor; species Dermacentor andersoni. The sequence continues at coordinate 187,635,985 of NC_092817.1, read as the reverse complement.
GGTGAGCGTTCATAACAAATGGAATGACTCAGATAAACTGGCTTACGTATCATTCTTTCTCGCGGGCGTGGCCAGTCTCTGGTTCAGAAATCATGAGAGGGATATCCGAACGTGGTCGGTGTTCAAGACTTCGATTACCGAAGTATTTGACCGACCCGCCGTCAGGAAACTCCGAGCCGAGCAGCGTTTGCGTACACGCGCACAGGACGCGGGTGAGACATTCACCAGCTATATAGAAGACGTTCTAGATTTGTGCAGGCGTGTGAACGCTGCCATGACGGAAGCGGAAAAGATCAAGCACGTCATGAAGGGAATCGATGATGACGCGTTCCAGATGCTTCTGGCCAAGGACCCACGCACTGTTGGCGACGTCATCAGCTTGTGCCAGAGCTATGATGAGTTGCGTAAGCAGCGAGCTCTGACAAGGCGACATCCCACACCAAATGCGACGTCACTCTGCGGCCTGACCACCGGCCCAGAACAAGCCTCCCTGATAACCCAAATCAAGGATTTCGTCCGCGAAGAAGTTGCACGACAGCTATCTGTGGTGTCCGTTATGCAGGAGTCTGCCAGCACTTTGCCGTCTCATCTCCGTAACGTGATCCATGAAGAGGTCGCGGAAGCGCTGCCGGCTGTTCACCAGCAAGATGTCGTGACTACACCACTCACTTATGCTACGGTTGCTGCAATGGCCCCTAGCACTGTGCCCGTGCGTCGCTTCCAGCAGCCTGTGCACCACCCTCCCCCTCCCGTCCCCTGGACCACCACTGCCGTCACTAACCCGTGGCGTACGCCGGACAATCGCCCTATATGCTTCGCATGTAGGTGTCCCGGTCATATCGCAAGGTTCTGCCGCCGCCGATCGCAGGCGTTCGATGGCGATCGCCGCGCGCCCTATGTGCCGCCTCATCCACCTGCGCCTTACGGATCCTTCGACCCATCACCAGCTCGCTCCCAGACTGATCGCCGTCCTCGCTTCGAACGCCTCCGGTCACCCTCCCCACGTCGCCGATCGCTTTCCCCTATGCCTCGACGGCCCGTCTCTAACGAAGATGGAAACTACACGACGCAGTTCCTGAGGCAAGAACTGCGCAAGTGTCGACATGCCGAAGTCCTCCTCCTTTACCTGCTAATGTCATTGATGTGTTTATCGAAGATGTCGCTACAGTCGCCCTCGTCGATACCGGTGCCGCTATTTCAGTTATGGATGCAAGATTTTGCCGTTCGCTTCGTAAAGTGACGACGTCTCTGTCTGGATGGTCGCTCCGAACGGCGAGTGCTCAAACCAATCGCCCTACCGCCGCTTGTACTGCCCGTGTGACCATACAGGACGTTTTGTACACGATTGAATTCATAGTTCTTTCATCGTGCTCCCATGCCGTTATTCTAGGATGGGATTTTCTCTCACGCCACAACGCCATCATCAATTGCGCTCGGGCTGAGATTGAACTTTTCCGCCTTGGTGACCTGTCCTCCGTCGATGCTCATCCTACCGCTAAAATTGTCGTGAAAGAAGACACATGTATTCCTCCGCGTTCTTCAGCATTCGTACCAGTCTTCTGTAGTATCATATCCGACGGGACGGTCTTCTTCATGCCCTCTCATCACTTTGTTACTCGAAAAGCGCTTCCTTTGCCCTTTGCAGCTCTTGACCTTGCCGCCGGTGTGAGCACGATGCCCATTTACAATAATCTTTCAACGCCGTTATCACTGCTCCGCCGCGAATGCCTTGGTTACGCCGAGTCGGTTGATTCAACACGAATTGTCTCCGTCCTCGACGAAGTGTCTTCTACTGCCGCCCATGAACTGAGTGCCCTCTCTGTACCAGACTCAACATCGACTGGTGTGTTCAGCCCATTCATCGCTGAAGATCTTACGCCTTCGCAGCGATCTCAACTTGGCGCAATCCTTCAGCACTTCCGCCTTTCTTTCGACGTTGCGCAAACCTCTCTTGGCCGTGCATCGACAGTCAAGCATTACATCGACACTGGCACTCACTCACCCCTGCGACATAGACCATATCGCGTCGCGTCATTGCAGACCAGGTCGATGACATGTTCCGTCGAGGCGTCATTCAACCTTCCCAAAGCCCATGGGCCTCTCCCGTGGTCCTCGTCACAAAGAAAGACGGTTCCATCCGCTTCTGTGTTGACTTTCGGCGGTTGAACAAGATCACGCTGAAGGACGTCTACCCATTGCCACGCATCGATGATGCTCTGGACTGTTTGCAGGGAGCCGAGTTTTCTTCGCTGGATTTGCGGTTAGGCTACTGGCAGGTTCCGATGGCAGAGGCCGATCGCCCGAAAACTGCCTTTGTTACACCAGACGGCTTGTATGAATTCACCGTCATGCCTTTCAGACTTTGCAACGCACCTGCTACGTTCGAAAGAATGATGGATAATGTTCTGCGTGGCCTCAAATGGAAAATATGTCTTTGCTATCTTGATGACATTGTGGTGTTCGCCCCTGATTTCCCAACACACCTGCTCCGCCTCCAGCACGTACTCACTTGCTTGACCAACGCCGGGTTGCAACTTAACTTGAAGAAGTGTAGATTTGCTGTTCGTCAGCTTACAATTTTAGGCCATGTCGTGTCGAAGGAGGGCATTCGCGCGGATCCCGAGAAGCTACGTGCTGTTAGTGCGTTCCCAGAACCTACTACTATGAAAGAGCTACGCAGTTTTATCGGCCTCTGCTCTTACTTCCGGCGATTCGTTCGAAACTTTGCGTCAATTATATCGCGTCTCACGCAGCTCCTTGGCGGCGCTAGAGACCTCTCATCATGTTCTCAAGAGTGTGACGACGCCTTCACAACCTTGCGCCGTCTTTTCACGACGCCACCCATTCTTCGCCATTTTGACCCACAAGCGCCAACTGAAATTCATACCGATGCAAGCGGTGTAGGCCTTGGCGCTGTGTTGGCACAGCGTCAACCTGGCCACCCAGAATACGTCATCGCATACGCGAGTCGCACGTTAACCAAGGTGGAGACCAATTACAGCGTTACAGAAAAGGAGTGTTTGGCCATTATGTGGGCGCTTGGCAAGTTTCGCCCATATTTATACGGCCGATCTTTTGACGTAGTGACCGTCCACCACGCACTATGTTAGCTGTCGACGCTCAAAGATCCATGAGGAAGCCTTGCCCGCTGGGCATTGCGAATCCAAGAATACGACATCCGCGTGGTGTACCGTTCCGGGCGAAAGCACTCCGACGCTGACGCGCTATCCCGATCACCGCTTACCCCAAAGCCCATTCACGATTTCCCCTTCCAAATACACATTATCCTCTCTGGACGTTGACACTATCGCTGCTGCACAGCGTAATGATCCCTGGACTGCATCTCTGCTCGACCTTCTCTCGGATACGTCGAAAGTTCCAGCGTCACGTACCCTTCGGCGCCAAGTGCCTCATTTTGCGATTCGCGACCAGCTACTGTATCGACGCAACTATGCCCCAGAGGGACGCACCTGGTTACTCATCATTCCGAGAATCTTGCGAGCAGAGCTCTGCTCCTCGTTCCACGTCGACCCTCAGTGTGGCCACGCGGGAGTCTTCAAGACCTACGAAAGACTTCGCCACCGCTATTACTGGCGGGGAATGTATAATTTCGTTGGAAAGTTCGTCCGCTCTTGTCATGAGTGCCAACGCTGGAAAGCGCCACCGCACAATACCGCCGGTGAACTCCAGCCTTTACAATGCCCATCCCGACCCTTTGATCGCGTGGGCATAGATCTCTACGGGCCGCGTCCGTTGACTCCTGCCGGCAACAGGTGGATAATCGTTGCGGTAGACCACTTAACCCGTTATTCGGAGACCGCTGCTCTACCAAATGCTACAGCGCAGGAGGTCGCCAATTTTCTTCTTCGTCGTTTTCTCCTTCGTCATGGAGGTCCACGTGAACTTTTAAGCGATCGAGGCCGCGCCTTCTTATCTGAAGTCATCGAACAACTGCTTGCTGAATGCGCTATTGTTCATCGTAAATGCACTGCTTATCATCCACAGACTAACGGTACCACGGAACGCTTTAATCGAACTCTTGGTGATATGCTCGCCATGTATGTCTCACTTGATCACTCTAATTGGGACCTAGTTCTTCCGTTTGTCACCTACGCCTACAACACCGCGACTCAGGCCACTACCGGATTCTCACCCTTTTACCTTCTTTACGGCCGTCATCCTTCGCACACCATCGACACCATTTTGCCCTACCGGCCAGACCCATCCGAATGCCTGCCGATCTCGGAAGCCGCCAGACACGCCGAGGAATGTCGCCAGCTGGCCCGCCGATTCACCTCGGACGACCAGAACCGTCAAAAAGCCGTTCACGATGCCCAGAACTCGACTCCCACTTTTCTACCAGGCGCTCTCGTCTGGTTGTTAGTGCCACACCGCACGCCTGGGCTCGCTTCAAAACTCCTTCCGAAGTACGACGGGCCATACCGCGTTCTCGAGAGAACATCACCCGTGAATTACCTGATTGAGCCGCTAACGCCGCCGTCCGACATGCGACGTCGTAACCGCGAAGTCGTTCACGCTCAGCGTCTCAAGCCGTATCACGATTCTCGAGCAGAAGCTCGAGCTCGGGAACTGCTCGGCGCATCGTAGAACCGGCGGTCGCTACGAACCCTAATAAATCTCCTTTACAATATTAGTAGATGGTATTATTATTATCATCGTCATCATCATTTGTAAGACATGTAACACCTCACCGTCTTCCCGTCGATTGTTGATTGTTGTTCTATGTTTTGCTTCTTGTTTGTGTTAAGCCTCCTGTTAGTCCTTCTGCATTATCTTGTTATATGTCGATGCTAAAGAAAATGTCGCACGCTCGGCGACTCGCCGACTGATTTCGCCAAACCAGGAATCTCAAGCCTCTGTGCAATAATAATATATTATTATTATTATTATTATTATTATTATTATTGAGCAAAAAAGAAGCAATTTCACAGTTATGTAAACTTCACCTACAATAAATCTGAAGTGTGCTAACTGTGATGTGCTGAACACCGCTCTAAAATATACCGCTAATTAGTCAGCAAGTCTTTCGCAAAAACCTCCTAAAACACTAAAATTTCCGCGCAAGCTGTAAACTCACGTATAGAGTTTGTCCGCGCGAGATCCTCTAACAGGTGCAGTTCACAGAATTGCGACATTTGGCTTTGGTGCAGCGTTATAGACCTGTAAACACCGTGTTTATATATGTAATTTTTTTTACCAGCTTACCCACCGTCGTTGCTCAGCGGCAATGATACTGGGCTGCTGAGCACGAGGTCGCGGAATCGAATCCCGGCCACGGCGGCCGCATTTCGATGGGCGCGACAACACCCGTGTGCTTAGATTTAGGTCTACGTTAAAGAACGCCAGGTGGTCAAAATTTCCGGCGTGCCAAATATTCACAACGTTCTTTCGGTGCGTAATACCCCATAACTAAAAAAAGAATTTCTTGGCAGCTTCGATAATATTTATTTACAGAAAAAGGTTCCGACACTAAATCCAAAATCTATTTCAAATATTTGCTCGAATATAACTTTTGCGATAAAACGCAGCAATCTTCATTCGAATAACTGCAACGGTTGCCTCAGAAAATAATTTCATGTATTTCCTTCATTTCAAGTTCACGCGTCTTTGGAAAGAAATGTGACTCGAGCGAAAGTGTCCTCTCGATTGCGAAACCTTTAATTTTGGGCAATTAATATCTATGTGTCGGTGAAGTAGATACTATAAGTGACACGCAGTCAAGCTGACAACACTGAACGACGCTATATCTAGGAGCAGCTGTTGCATACGGAGAACGAAGACAGCTGTGGCAAGTCATTTTTTTTCCTTCTTTTTTTAATGCTTGCGCAACTCTTCCTTTCACACATTATTATAGCTTCAACCTTTACCTACAACAACTCACCCGACCACTAGAAGTTTGGTGGAATGTATGTATGTAGTATGCTTTTTATATGCGTACTGTAGGGCCCCCTGGGCCGTACTTATCGGCGACAAGGTAGCCTAGCCGCCTGCGGGATTATCTTACTGAGCTATGTCTTATGCTCCGGTACGGTAGTCGTAAGTTCAAATCCCTCCCTCCCCCCTCCCCCTTTTTTTACGATGGTGTATCTGCGTATGACATCCTCCACTGCACTACATGTGCAGGCTTGGAGTGGCACCTGGCACCGGTGAAAGGTGCCGAGAGCGAGCGGGGCTATACTAGTCCAGGTAGCAGCAAATTAGGAAGGTCCACTAAGCTTGAACAAAGACACTCCCTTACCAGAACAGGAATTCGCCTCCCTGGTGCAGTATTCGGCCACAACCTCCGTAATGATCTCCTGAATGAACCAATGGCCATAAGTCCCCAGCGGCTGCGGAGCACCTGACCAAGGCGGCGGTCAGACTGGCAACGCAGCAGAGGGTGCTAAGAATCCCAGGGTCCGGACAGGCCGCCAATGGAGACTGACCCTTGCAACTTTTAACACTCGAACCCTCTCGAGTGAGGCTAGCTTAGCAGGACTCTTCGAAGAACTATCAGACATTGTTTGGGATATTATCGGCCTTAGTGACATTAGAAGAACTCGTGAGGCTTACACATTGCTGAATAATGGTCATGTCCTCTGCTATAGAGGTCTCCCGGACAAGAAGCAATACGGGGTAGGATTCCTAATCCATAAGGACATAGCGGGCAACATTGACGACTTCTACAGCATCAACGAGAGCGTAGCAGTAGTCGTAATCAAACTCAATAAGAGGTATAGATTAAAGATAGTACAAACCTTTGCTCCAACGTCCAGTCACGACGATGAGGAAGTAGGTCAGTTTTATGAAGATGTTGAATTAGCGATGAGAAAAATGCGAGCTCGATATACTGTAGTAATGGATGACTTCAATGCAAAAGTGGGGAAAAGGCAGGCGGGGGAACAGGCAATTGGCAACTAAGGCGTCGATTCTAGAAACGGTAGAGGAGAGGTGCTGGTGGAATTCGCAGAAAGGAATAAGCTGAGAATAATGGACACCTTTTTCAGGAAACGTAGCAACAGGAAGTGGACCTGGAAAAGCCCTAATGGTGAAACAAGAAATGAAACTGATTTCATACTTTCTGCCGATCCCAGCATAGTGCAGGATGTAGAAGTAATAGGTAGGGTAACGTGTAGTGGTCATAGGTTAGTGAGGGCCAGGATTCACCTCAATTTGAACAGAGAAACAGTAAAATTGGTCAAATAAAAAACAGGTCAACTTAGAGGCAGTAAGGGTAAAAGCCGACAAGTTTAGACTGGCACTTGTAAACAAATATGCAGCATTAGAACAGAGAGATGACGAGGGCGACATAGAGGTTATGAATGAAATTGTAACGAGGCTGGCTTCAGAGGCAGCAATTGAAGTCGGAGGCAAGGCACCAAGGCAACCAATAGGCAAGCTCTCTCAATGACCTAATAAAGAAATGACAAAGAATGAAAGTGTCCAACTCAAGAGATAAGGTAAAATGCGCGGTACTGTCAAAACTGATAAACAAAGCGAAAATAAGTGATATTAGAAATTATAATGTGAGAAAGACAGAAGAAGTCGTTAAGATGGAAGCAGCCTGAAATCAGTGAGAAGAAAAGTTGGCATAGAACAAACCAAGATATATGCATTGAAAGATAAGCAGGGTAATGTCATCAGCAATCTCGAAGGTATAATAAAAGCAGCGGAAGAATTCTGTACTGACCTTTACAGTACCCAGAGGTCTCAGGAGTACTCTATTCGGAACAATAACGAACAGTATACAGAAACTCCTCCTATAACTAGAGATGAGGTCAGAAAGGCCTTCTAAGGCATGAAGCGGGGGAAAGCGGCAGGAGAGGATGGAATAACAGTCGATTTAATAAAAATGGAGGATACATAATGCCAGAAAAACTGGCGACTACGAAGTGTCTATCGACTGCAAGGGTCCCAGAAAACTGAAAGAACGCAAACATTATTCTAATCCACAAAAAGGGCGACGTTAAAGAACTAAAAGTTATAGGCCCATTAGCTTACTCCCACCCAGAATTATATAAAATGTTTACCAAAATTATTTCCACTAGAATAAGGGCAACACTAGACTTTAGTGAACCAAAGGAGCAGGCTGGATTCAGGAAAGGTTACTCGACAATGGATCGCATCCATGACATTAACCGTGTTATTGAGAAATCCGCATAGTACAACAAGCCTCTCTATGTGGCTTTCTTAGATTACGAAACAGCATTTGACTCTGTGGAGATACCAGCAGTCATAGAGTCATTGCGTAATCAAGGAGTAAAGACCGCTTACGTAAATGGCCTGGAAAATATCAACAGAGATTCCGCAACCAACTTAATTCTATGCAAGACAAGTAGGAAGATACCTGCAAAGGAAGGGGCTAGACAAGGAGACACAATCTCTCCAATGCTATTCACTGCGTGCTTAGAAGAAGTATTCAAGATATTAAACTGGGAAGGCTTAGGAGTAAAGATTGTCGGCGAATGTCTCAACAACCTTCGGTTTGCTGATGACGTTGTTCTATTCAGCAACAATGCAGACGAGTTACAACAAATGATTGAGGACATTAACAGGGAGAGTGTAAGAGTGGGGTTGAAGATTAATATGCAGAAGAAAAAGATAATGATAAATAACCTGGCAAGGAAAGAAGAGTTCAAGATCGCAAGTCAGGAGTACGTTTTCTAGGTCAACTAATCATAGGGAACCCTGACCATGAGAAGGAAATTCACAGAAGAATAAAAATGGGTTGGATTGCATATGGAACACATCGTGAGCTCCTGAAAGGGAGCTTACCGTTATCATTGAAGAGGAAAGTATGCAATTAGTACATTTTAGTGGTGCTGACATACGGCGCAGAGACTTGGAGGTTGACAAAGAAGATGGAAAACAAGTTAAGGACCGCTCAAAGAGCGATGGAACCAAGAATGCTAGCCATAACTTTAAGAGACAGAAAGAGAGCGGTTTGGATCACAGAGCAAACGGGTATACACGATATTTTAATGGATATTAAGAGAAAAAAATGGTGCTGGACATGTCATGAAATGCGCAGACTAGATAACCGTCAGACCATTAGGGTTATAGAATGGGTACCAAGAGAAGGAAAACGCAATCGAGGACGACAAAAGACTAGGTGCAGCGATGAAATTAGGAAATTCGCGGGTGCTAGTTGGAACCGGTTGCCGCAGGACAGGCGTAATTGGAGATCGCAGGAAGAGGCCTTCGTCCTGCAGTGGACATGAATAGGATGATGATGATGACGACGACGATGATGATGATGATGATGACGACAAAAACGATGACGACGACTTACAACGTTCCCCCCAAATGGCAAGGATGCTGCTGCGCGTAAACTGCAGTATCGGCCGTAACCAAATTATCAATCGGATCTTTGCGCTTTGAGAATTGTATGCTACCAGATTTTACGCGCAGAGCTAACGCAAATTCTTTTTCAGCGATATTTATCGACATCCACAGCGAAATTCTGCATTGCAAAAGCATGTATACTCGCGGACAATTTTCTGGAACAATGAAGGGAAACCTATACGTAGGCAAAGCGAGCACAACTGAGAGCGCTTCTGAAAAAGTTCCCTCTTTTCATCCACGTTAGTCTACGCTGAGGCAGACAAAACAAAAATACTTTATGAGCAGCAGTTGAATAGGACAAAAATACCACTGAATGTAACGGTTTACTTATTTTGCCGCTTCTCTCTTCCGCGTCTGGGCAAACGCGATACCAATGCACGTGAAAGCTGCGTCAATTCAGCGTCTGTTCCGAGCAACCAAAAGCACTTTCAAACGCTGGCCTACTCCTTGGCGAGGTAACACACGTGAAGGAGCTCCGCCACCATAGCTTTACCTTCATTGCCACAAAATGTCCGCAAGTGTAGACCCCATTAATAACAGCTTCTAGTATCTAAGCTTTAATGTTTGGCGAGTCACTTGGTTTCGAGAAAAACCTCATTAAACTTGAGGCTCGACAGCAGAAAGCAGCCGAAACCTCCTCCATCAGGAAACATGGCTCCTGTATATTTAGTTCCTAGCAAGCACGAAGTCATCGAGCACGCGCGGCAGCCGAGAGAGCCACAGCAAGGGGCCTTCTAACCGTGACGTCGCTAGCGAGAGGACGCCACTCCAGTTTCTAGCCGCTAACCTGTCACATACATTTTCTATCTAGGTATCTATGTTGGCGATGAGGTTGGCGAAACGGCGCCGTGACGAAAAATGGCCCACGCCACAAATAGTAAAAACGCGTCAAAAAAATGCTTGGATTGACTTGCAGCGTTGAGGAGAATATTTGGACACATTTCGGTACGCTTCCCTGAAGCCGCGGCTGCTCCGTGCTTCTCGCTTACTAAAAGTGAACTTAGTGCATACCTGATTGCTCACGTGACCTCGCAGCCATCTTGCTGACTAGGCGTGCGTCATTGGGCGTCATTGGGCGTCACATGGGACGGTGCAGAGGAAGTGGTACCACGTCATCCACGTATAAAATGAGCGCGTCGATTACGTTCCAAGGTGTACAAATGGCATAATGGTTTCGCGTTCCCACGCATAAGCAGTCTTAAGCGTCAGCCAAATTTTAAGTTTAGTAATTGCTGTCTCGCCAGATCTTCTTGCACGGAAAAGCGGGTGCGCGCGCTCTGCGTAATGACGTCACAGACGGACCAGCGGCGCGGCCCGTGAGTACAGCTGGGCAAGTACACCACTGCGAAAGAAGCATTCGTGGCTGCGCCTTATCGAGAAGGTCGCCTTAGTGTCACATGTCTATTTCCCCTTGCGTCTCGTTATGTCTGGCAAGAAGTCCAGCCCCGATTGTATAACTTAATGCATTGCCAAATGTGCAACAGGCTTTCGCATTCACTTCTCACAAGAGTGTAACACCTCCCGAACTTTTTTGTAAAAGCCACGCTGCTGCGAGGTTTGACAGACGGCAATACAAACTAGCGTCACCCACAAAAACCCTCTGGACCAGCTCTTCACCTCTGAAAGACAGCCGACCAACTTGGACCTAGGTCTTGTATTGTAAATACTGGGCTAATTAGCACATAAAAGCTCGCTGTTTCAAGCTAAAATAATAACTTTGCTTGAGAACGATGTCATGACCAGCAATAAAAATCGCCTTAAACATTCATATGTCACCCTGAGACCAGCGACACAAAGTTGTGTACAGAAGCAAATCCCGTTTTCGGCTTTTCCGGCTTCCGCGCGCGTGCGGCCGTGCCGAAAAGCACACGTGTCGCACGCTCTTGCACAAATTTCAATTTACACTGCATTCCCCCATGCAGTGTAAACCGAAATGTCTGCATCAGCGTACAATATCTGCAGTTCTTGGAAGGACCACACGCGGTTGGAGCGGCGTGCGACTCCAGCGTAAATCGGCCTCAAACACGCTATACGAGTTGACGTGAGATAAACAAGTGACCTTAATTGGTTGCATATATTTTGTGTATAAATGTAAGTGCGCCCCAGCTATATCGGCTTTTTTTCAGCGGTAGAGGAGGTTCACTATATGTTTGTGTGCGTGGAGTTTGTGAATACTCTTAGGTTGCCACCGACCATAGAGGTTGAATCACCTTCCAAGTTTTACAGCACAAGCTGTTATGGGCTCAAGCCGAAATAGCCGTTTCGGTTCGCGATGTTGTCCGCCGCCGCCTGTGTCCGTAGCAGCTATAACCGAAAATGAGGAAGAAAAGAAAGACGCAGTTCCTGCCGGGATCGAACCTGGGTCCACTGCTGAAGATTCTGCTATTCTACCACTGAGCCACGGCAACGCTTTTTTTCTTTCTGCTTTTACTGCATGAGAGTAGAATGTTCAGAAAAATAAGAAAAAGCGCTACAGAAATTTAGGGTCACTGAAAACACATTCAGAGATCAGACAAGCACGTGCAAGCGTCCAATAAAGGCATCCACGCCGGCGCTGTTTTTCTTGTGCAGTGTACACACTACGAACGTAGGCAGCAGGTTCCCGAAAAAGCGATCGATTGCTTCGCGGTGAATCAATGTGTCTGTCACACATTCTACTACGCCAAAGGTTTGTAGGCCAAGTACCATGAACATGTCATAATGGTCAGTCACAGGGACCTTTGAAAGGTAAGAAACGAATTGTGTAAGGTCTGATAAGTGAATCTTTCTTTAAATGTACTTCGGAGAACGTCCCAGAAAAACACTGCTTCCCTACAATCTTCAAAACAGCGATCAGTCGTTTCAGTAGGTAGACACAAGCGGCGGTTTGTTGGACCCGGGACGAAAAAACGCCTTTTCTAACCATGTTTTGACACGAACGGTTTCCGAATGCAACATGCATAAAAAAGTTTTGATTCCTATACTAATGATGATTCGACGGACACGCTTAAAAATAAGGTGCATGGTAATCGGGAACAGGAAACAATGTGTCTATGAATGCAGCAGAAATCTCGTTGTGGGAGGCAGTAAAAATTTAACCCATACTAAAGTGAGCCTTCAGAAAGTGACAGCCTTTAAAAACCTCCTTCCAGAAACCCCAAGAAGCCAGTGGTGCATTTCTGACAGATGAGATCATAACTATTTCCAGAATTGATTAATCGAAGTTATAATATCTCTCATAGAAACAGACTGTTTACATCACGAAACAGGAATAACCGGGAGACAAGTTGCCTAAAAAAACGTGTACTAGGCGAAGACCCTCTCAAGAGGGCAAAAAAAGGTTATCACGCTGCATGGCCTCCAGGCGTGAGCTTCATACATAAGCAGCAAACACACGATGGAAAGCTTGAAACTGATGCCTCGAGCAGAATATCTGCAGGACATACATTTAGTCGAGCTGCTAGGAACACATTACAAGCTTCAGCGCGGCGAAATATGCAGAACTGCCGCCCCTGCCAGGTGTTAACCTTACGTTGTTCTTCTGCAACTTCCGCTGACCAGTGGGGAACGGCCGTATTTGTTTCTGTCCACCACACCTACGATAAATGTCGGGCCAGCATAACTTTGCGATAGTTTTCTCAGAAATCCCGTTTGTTGAATAAAGGCGCTGCGGAACGCGACACGCCGCTAAATACGCCGGAAGTTAAGCCTAACGTGGCTGCTGCATACTGCCTTGTTGGGCGAGAATCTGGCGCGAGGAATTCGCACAACTTAGCGGAGCCGGAGCTCCTGTAGAAGAGCCGCCTCACAGACTTCGTGCCAATGTCAAAGAACAGCCGCGCCCAAGGGATGCTTCGGCTTCCGTAGTCGAGCCGGGCACGGCGTCTCAGCTTCACGTGCTCGCCCGGCACCGCGTAGCAAAGTCGCAATAATTAAATGAGGCGCTGGCGTCACACGAAAGCAGAAATGATCCTTAGCTTCGCATATTGTTTACTGCTAAGCGTTCAACGCATATTTATATAAAATTCTTCCTCTGTGTGCCAAATCCTTATAGTCATGCATGCTATTACATCGCCAGGTTGCGACGCATTGAGGAAGTCACATTAAAAAATATCATTCAGGAATGTAGCCCGAGGATGGCATTTGCTTTAGATAACATACTAGCGTATATGATTAGAAACCTTGGCTCCAATGACTGTACGTTGCCGTTATTCAGTATTAAGAGACGCTCATCGCTTGAATAACCGAGATACTGATGTAACCGATTAAGGTTTAGGTCGTTCTTTATTATAGGATAATGAGACTACGTCGGCAGCTTTACGTGTTTTTCGCACTGGAGTACTACATACTAAATAAGAAAGAACAAGGCGGCCCTGCAGAACATGTAAAGGCTGATCTTATCCGCACTTAGGTGGAAAAGTGCCTGTTATTGTTGTTTTTCATTTTCTCGTCAGAACAGCAAACAAATTTTATTTCATCGGTACCTCAGGAGCCTGGCGAAGCCGTACGATCGAGTGAGGTTAGAATTAAGGAAAGGCACTGGCTGAAAAAAAACAGGGTTGACTGTACTTAACCAGTTTGGCCAATAAAGCAACACAGAGAAGCGCGTAGTTGCTCAGTTCTAATGCAACGGTTCTAAATTGGGGACGCAGAACCGAATGCGTACGGCTGTCTAAAAAGCGAGTTTCTTGCAAAGCGCAGAACTTATGGTTGTGCACACGGATTACGCTTGCATCACCAAGCAGCAGTTGACAAAGAAGATGCTGCGATGAGGCGTTGGAAACGCATCCGTAGCTCATGCTGCCATGACCGCATCAGCGGAGTCAGTTGATTGACCCGAAGGGCATTACGGAGCTTCGTGGCAGCTTCCACCAGTTTTTCTGACGTGCGTCGTTTCAGTTCGCGACCTTCAACTGAACAATGCAGACGCCACTGCACTTTGAACGCGTCCCATGACTGTGGGTCAGAACTAGAAATAGAAGCGCGCAAGACTCTTGACAAACAAGAGCGGGAGTGCGCGTCGGGCAGGACGCCGATGTCGAGGCGCGAATGTTTTGCTGATGAGCAAGAAGGGAAGTAAACTTCCTGTATGACTGGTCTGTGTAACTTCTTAGACCCTCTTGAAGCCGGCCGAGGTTTTCTTTGGCCGCTGTAGCTCGGCGTGGCGATCAGGGGTACCGACCGAGGCAGACGCTGACGCGTGGGCACGCGTTACGTCTCGTGGGACCGCCATTTCTACGTTGAGTCGATCCACGCTTAGCGAGAGTCCAACGCAACTATCAACTCAGAGGCTGAACCTTTTTTCAGATGATGATGACGTCGGTAGCGAGTCGCGAAATGAGTGAACCTTGGCACATTTGCAGGTGCCCTACAAGGAGAGAACGCGAGAAAGGGAAAAAGTGAATTGTGAAGGCAGGGAAACAGTGGTTACGGGCAAACTGAAGGTACGGTCCGGTACGCGACTGCTATTTATGAAAAAAATAAACACCGTGCAAATTTGCCAAGAGAATAAACTGACGCAAGGCGTGCAGACGCACAGCCGCATTAAAACGCAGGGTCTATGCGAAACTACGGCAGCGGTCGCACGTCAGATAAACACCTCTGTGACCGCCGTGGTAGCATGACGGTAGCATGACGAATATGGCAGCAGACACTAGGGAAACCAGGGTGTCAAAACTAATCCGGAGTCCGCCGCTATGACGTGCTTCTTAATCCGATCTGGGTTTTTGCACGTACAACCCAATAATTTTAATAGAGATTAACATTTCTGCCATGAAGCGACGTACCATGTGAGCCAATGGTAATGCTCAAGCCCCTCTGAGATTATGAACACTGGCGTAGAACAAAGCCTCAAGCAAACACGTCGGCCTGTGTGTTCTGTGTACTAAGCAGACAAATAGCCGCGGTGGACGCAAGGTAACATTTAACATAAACTCACCACTATCGTATTGCACTAAACGCTGAAGAAATTACACATCCGGCGTCAACCAAAGCAAACAGCATAGAAACTTCGCTTACGTCGATTTCCACAGTTAACCTCCCTGCCTTCTACTTTTCTCTTTCCTCCCTCCTCCTCGATTTCCACAGTGCGTAGGATCCGCATATCTTTTTTTTTCTTCATAAGCAAAATCCTTCTTCGCGATGCTAAGGAATCTCAACAGCACCATCTCCAGCCCAGATAAGTCCAACGCGAGGGCCAGGAGTGTCTGTGGCGTTTTATACTGCTGAGGACAAAGTCGCGGGCTCGACTCCCGGCCTTTGCACCCACATTCTGTTGGGATCGACATGAAAAAAAAACATTATCCTGTATTTAATCGCTCGTTAAGAAATCTCAGGTGGTCAAAGTTAATCCGTAAAACCCACCAAGTACACGGGGTCCCTCATAATGGACTGCGCAATTTCGGAAGCACAAACCTCTCAATATTTATTAAGAAAAGAGTCTTTCCACAAGACACGAAGCATGATCCATATACGTACTGAATAACAAAAAAAAATCTCAATATCCGCGAGGAGTTTATCGTCACATGCGCCACACTTCGGCTACAGCAATTACATCGGTCTACCCTATTCAGTTCGTGGTTTGAAAACGCAGGTGCATAAAACGCGGGCAAAGTAGCAACGAAAAGGACAACTCAGAAGCAGACTATCAAGTGAAAAGTCGCGAAGCGGCGAGAAACACGAAAGGGGAAAGCCGTATACAAACAACTTTAAGCGCACGACTCAGTGGAAGGCAGCGATAACACTTCAAGCAGGGGCGCGTGAGACGCACGCAAGATACAGGCAATGCAATTAACGTTTATGTATAAAGAAACTAGACCGCTGGCAATCACTGGTACAACATTTGTCTGGGAATGTTCTGTAATAAGACCTTGGACGGACCCCTGTCGCCAGCGTGACATTCTATAAGGCTCCCATCAAATTCTTGCCCGAGAGTGGTCTGGACTTGAGAGATTTGAAGAGTCCTCGCTGTCATTCGCCACCATTTTCGTCCTCATCATCAGCACCTCTCTCTCTCTTCACTCCCATTTCCCTTCCCGAAAGCTGAGCAGCAGGTCATAACTTTGATTCAGGCCGACCACCCAGTCTTTCTGTCATAACGCATGTATCTCTCTCTATCTCTTTGTGCCCTGTGGATAGACTCGCGCTTGTGATATCGCTGACGAGTCAACGCAACCATAACACCACTGTAACATGACGCCGAAAGCTCTGGTGTTCCGAGCCAAGTAGCTTAAAGCCACTTCATTCAGTTACGTAAATGCTTTCTTCCACTCTCTCTCCCGTAATAGGTGTACGCACCTGTCATACGTGTATAGTGAGGGGAGACGCGCTCTTATTGGAGTATCTGCTTGAGCGGTTGGGGAACTGGCGAATTGCCTGTACATTTCAAATTGCAACGAAACGCATAGCTCTTCCATTGTTTTTGTTTTGTTTTATTACAGAAGCTCCAGCGATAGAAAATGGAAGAGCTGCTGGTAAGCCTCCCATACCATTAATATATGTCTAAGCTATCGTTCTTCAGATGCACCTGAAGTTATGCGCGCCCAGCAAAAAAAAAAAAACAATTCACGTTTTTGTCAACTAAGCTGGGTCATTATGAAATCGCACATGCGATCTGGTATATATATGTGTGTACTTCTGAAAAATAAAATATAGTCGGGACTAAGCGCTTGTCTTGCCTCCTCCCCACCCCACCCCACACACAAACACAATCTTTTCTTTAGTTTTGCCGACCTTTGTCTCGTCTTGCGCTGCTCAACACAATCGGCCCTGGTCGAAACGAAAGGGGAAAAAAATTAATTTCTGTGGTTTTACGTGCCAAAACCACGACAGTGATTATGAGGCACACCATAGTGCGGGATTCCTGCTTAATTTCGGCCACCTGGATTTCCTTAACGTGCACCCATTACACGGTACACGGGTGTTTCTGCCATTTCGGCCCCCTTCGAAGTGCGGCCGCCACGGCCGGGAATCGACCCCGCAACCTCGGGCTTAGCAGCACTACACCAAAGCAGCTACGCCACCACGGCGGGTCGTAACGAGAGAGGATCTAAGCTTTCAACGGCGAAGTTCACTGAATCAGTTGTCATGTAATCGTCGTCCTGCCTGCCCTTTGCCGTCGACTTATCTACCTCCCCCCCCCCCCGTAACAATTTGCAATATATCAAAGGATACTCGATGACCCGCTACCTAAAAAAAGGTATTTCCATGAAGCTCAGGACCTGCAATTATATTTATAAACAAAACGAGTTATTATCGGCAGAGCTACCCCTAACCCAGTCGCCGTGGTTTACATAACAATTGAACTCCGGCAAGGAAAGTCACAGCCTCTTCTGTTGCACTTCGAGATGACAAGGAAGACGAACAAACAACTTACATAATGCTTTGCCGTCACCTGTGCAGCAAACATGCGAAACGAGGAAGGAAACCGCTTGAATTTCCGGGTGTAGTCGTTGGATCCACTCCACCAATTCTTCAAGGCTGACTGAAGTACGGTGCGTGCTGGCTTGTGGCAACTCTGGGATCGAGTGCCCGTGCCGTGTGCAAAAATTGCGACTGTGGGCAGCAGCATAACGATGAAATCTTGGCAAGCAAGAAGATAACAGAAAATCGTCATTCAATAAAAAAATTCAGATAAAACCGTACGGCTTGTATCAAAGTAGACTCAAAATAAGTTTACTAACTACTGAAATAGTCCTCCACGATTGCAGCTGTAGCGAAAGAAAAAAAAGAATAGAAACACTGAGCAAAAATTATGGGGTTTTACGTGCCAAAACCACTTTCTGATTATGAGGCACGCCGTAGTGGAGGACTCCGGAAATTTCGACCCCCTGGGGATCTTTAACGTGCACCTACATCTAAGTACACGGGTGTTTTCGCATTTCGCCTCCATCGAAATTCGGCCACCATGGCCAGGATTTGATCCCGCGACCACGTGCTCAGCAGCCTAACAGCATACCCACTGAGCAACCAGAGCGGGTAAAACAATGAGTAGTGTACATAATACTGCCGCGGTATTTGTTTGCTTTACATTTTATTGAGCTTGCAGTCACATATGAACATTAAAAACGAATTCTCACCGTCGTTGTCGGCGTCACCATGAGCTTACGCTTTCTTTTTCACATCGGCTTCTACACGCATATCAATGCTCGCCCTTTCACTTACGCGCAAAATAGGCGTTTGATGTTATCGCACTGTGAGTGCTACCTCACGACTGCACAATGACGCTATAGCGGTACGAACATGTCATCATCGAACGTATGCGAAACTACGTCCAGAACGTTAAAAAGGAATAGTTAATTGCATTGCAGAAAGCTCTCTAAAACTACCAAAAGAAAACAAGAAAACAATAAAGTAGAAGCAATCAGATGATATTCAAGTAAGCGTTTTCAAATACTTTACGCCGATCACCGAAATCAAATGGACCCACTAGCGACACTTGCGAAGCATGCATGCTGACGTCACTAACGGTGTTTTGTCATGAAAGAACAAATTATCCTCGACATGTCATGGTAGACGGCATGGCAATGAGACGAATGAGATAATGGCGGTGCAGCGACGAAGAAAACGTGACTAAAACGTACCAGAACATACGCGGCCCGCCGTGGTTGAGTAGTGGCTTTGGGAGTTGCGCGGCACGCTGAGCCCGATGTCTCGGGATCGAATCCCAGTCGCGGCGGCTGCATATCGATGGGAGCGAAATGCGAACACACCCGTGCACACAGATTTAGGGGCACGTTAAGGAACCCCAGGCGGTCAAAATTAATACGGAGTTCCCCACTACAGCGTACGTACCTTCAAATCAGATAATGGTTTTGGCACGTAATCCCCCTTAATTTAATTTTAGAATGTACATAGGGCTATAGTTTTCTAGCACTCTATAGAAAGCTAGACTATATAGAAGTTCTAGCACTCTCTAACATGACGACACGTGACAAGGGCTGCAAACTTGCACTTCCTTACTCGCGCCTTGATCTTCCTCTATCGTCTCTTTTCTGGTGCCTGTAGGCACTCGGGAGGATTGGCACAAATATAATGATGCACTGAAACAAACCTATGGTAACCTCATGACTACTACAAAGTGAATAAGCCTGTAGCACTGACTACCTTCAATTCAGCTGAGTAACATGTGGCCGAAAGGTATTATCAGGAACATATCACTGGTAAAGTTTACCTAATCAAGGATCATCTTGGGAACGGTCGCGTGTGTTTCCTGTCCATCGCTCCTATACAATGAACCTCGGGTCGGCATAGCTTTGTGATAATTTTCTCTCAAAGGCCGTATGTTGCGTAAAGGCTCAGCGGAACGCGACAAGACGCTAAATACGCCTGAAGTTAAGCCTAACGTGGCTGCTGTACTGCCTCGGCGGGCGCAAACCTGGCCTGAGAAGTTTGCGCAAAATTGCGGAGCCGGAGCTTTTGTAGAAGAGCCGCCGCACGGATTTCGTGCCGATGACAAAGAACGGCCATGCCCAAGGGATGCTTCGGCCTCCGTAGCCGAACCAGCCACGTAGATCTTAGCGTCCCGTACTTCTCCCGCCCCGCGTAGTATAGGCGGGGAAGGTCGAACAACCACATTGTGAAACATGACATTGTGTGCTGGTGTCACACGAATTTAGTAATGATCATTACTTTCACATATTGTTTATTGCAAAGCGTTCAATTTATTTAAAAGACTTACTCTTTCTACAAAATCCTTGCAGTTGTGCATCTTAATTTGCGAGGCTGTGACGCACTCTGAAAGCTACATCAAAAACATCCTTCGGGAAGGTACTACCAGAATGGCGTTTGCTTTATACAAGACATTAGCATCAGATATGAGACTTCGGCTCCAATTACAGAGAGACCATGCTGCACGGTTGTGGTACATGTATGTTGGTGAGTAAGGACTCGGACACTACTTTTCAAAACAAATAGGTTATGGTCCTGGCTGAATCGTGCCGCGATTTTGACTCAGTGTTCGTATCGCGTCTTGTTGAAAGAAACTTTTCCTAAACACACACAATTCGGAGACCATCGTGAATGAAATACGCTCGCTCCGGTCTAAATTTTTCGTCGTTAATTCACGGTTTGTTTCTTCCTCTGAGACACGCATAATTTCAATCACAATCCAACTAACTGTGCTTCCACCAAGCTACTGAAACACAAAAGTTTGAGAGTGGTTGCCAGCATCTCCTGGTATATTTGACTCCGTGTTCGTATCCTCTCTTGCTGAAATAAGCTTTTCCGAAACACACACAATTCGCAGACAATCGTGAATGAAATACGCTGGCTCCGGTCTAAATTTTTCGCCGTTAATTCACGGTTTGTTCTTCCTCTGACGCACAGATAATTTCAATCATACTCTGTAACTAACTGTGCTTCCACCAAGCTACTGAAACACAAAAGTTTGAGAGTGGTTGCCAGCATCTCCTGGTTTATCTGTGCTTTTGTCTGAACCTTGTGTTTTGTAAACTGCAGCAAGCGTTGCTGTGAATGTGCGCTGTCCAAGTGGGACAGAAAAGACGGGGAATTTGTTTTGTACACCAGTAGTAACCGTATCACTTTTATGTACTTCGCAAGTACGTATGGGCAACTTCATTTTTGCAGCGACTACAACGAAAACTACCGAAATACACGTTCTTTACCTGCCTGTGAAAAATGTCCGTGTGCTTCCTGCGAAGCGAACGAGCGTGGTTTGGTGTTATACGCTACCCGCATGCACCCTAGTCTCGTGTATGTTTACGACTCAGTAAAGGTGGTGTTCTCTTTCTCTCTGCCTGGTGTCCGCCTGCAGGAAGCCTCAGCTGGTCGTCAGCTGGCTCAGAAACCACGGCCCTGCGCCCACAATATCCACACGTCACAAAGCTTTCCGTTGAGAGCATATGATTCTCACCGAGCTAGTTGATGTTTCGGCAACGAACACGACGTGAAACTCGGTCAGAGAGCTCTAGCGCGAGAGCACCTCACTTTCTCTCACACAAGATGCCAGGCCCGCGCCCAGCTGCTGAAAGATAACAACGGAGATGCCATTCTCTCGTCGTACGAAGTGAGCGAGCTGCGAACTAGGAGAAAGCGAACGTCTTCCTAAAGCCTACTGCGAATGCTACAAAGCCGAACTTCATTACATCTGGGCCACGAAGAACTGCTGGCACAATGGCTTCTAAAAACGGGGTGCGTTGCTTAAGTATGCTGCCCCACGCGACACTTGTAACTCCGGAAATGACAGTTTCATAAAAGGAACGCTATTCTTTCATCGTACGAACTGAGTGACCTGTAGGTCGAACTTAGAATGCTACAAAGCCAAACTTCTCTACGTCAGGGCCACTATGAATTACAGACACAACGGCCTCTAAAAAGAAGGGCGTTGCTGAATCATGCTTCAATAACAGTTTCAACGAATGCTTCTAAGTGAGCTACGCCTGCATGCGCGGGCGTCTTTCTTTTGTGGTATCAAAAGTGCAATAACCCAAGCGATCACCAGTAACGGTATGGGAAATTGTAGTGCGTAGGCCGTTGTCGTACACTGCAAAATATTTCCGTAAAATAACGTAGAAAACATACGTAAAAAATACATGCAGTGTCGTGTTTTATGAAAAACGGAGGGATTCTACGTAGAAACAACGGACGACACTTCTGTTTTGTCGAAAACGGAGGAAACATACGTTAAAAAGAAAAAAAAAACGTGTTTATCGTCCGTATTTCCAAAAACGGAGAATTTCCGTAAATTGTGGCGGACAGCGTGCACTGAGAGTGAAAACTGCAGGTATCCGCATGTCTCTTTGAGGCGATGACTGTTATCATAAATAGAACTCAGAAAATATCGTGCGGTCGAGGTGAGGCGCTCTTTATGACGCGTACTCACTAGCTAGTACTCATTAGCTGTCTAGCGGTAGCACAAGTTTGGACTGTGCAAGCGGAAGGTGGCGACACTGGCGACACTTCACTCGGTTCGCTGCTGCTGTGGTCATCAGGTTCTCCGAGTTTTTTCAGCGCCGTGTGACCCGTCTTTTGTCAAGTGCCTCGTCGCTGGACTTCTGATTTAAAACCAGGTAAGCTTTATTTTACTACTTCTGTCAGTGATCTTATGCACAGCAGTAGTAAGCCACACGGGAAAGCCCTAAATGCCCATAACTGTTGCGAGTCGGGCAGAGTCGTACGTGCGAGCCCTATAAAAAATTCCGTTGGCGAGGGTAAAGAGCTCACGCGTTCGATGTTTTCAGCGCTTATGGGACATATATAGACTGACACCAAAGCAGCTCCGGAAAACGAATGTGGCAACAACTGTCCTTTAGCTGCGTGCGCATCTGACAACACTCTGGATTGGCCTTTGTTGCTGTGAAGCTAGGACTACAACCTCATTTCTTTCGCCAATTCAATGGCATGATACTTTGTGCTTGCATTTCGTATGTATGCCGTGTTGACTATTTTCTTAAGTTGCGAACTGCGAGAAAATTTACTGTCAGCGGTAGCGCGCGTCAGAAGAAAATGACACGTGGTTTGCACTTGTTCTCGCGTCCCTTCACAGCATTACAAAGCTGTCGTGCAGTGAAGCCATTATGGAATGCATGTAAGACCCTTGCTCCAGAACCTTTATATGTAGCGTCGTGTAAGTTGCACAGTCTCAGCGCTTCAAATTAACTTATTTTTACTTATATATGGTGCGGCATCTGCAAAGCACGCGAAGGAGCAGTGTGAAGGCACTGCGCTCTTCTGTCACGTCACGCGAGTCCGTGGGTTTACTTGTTAAATATCGGTGTCACACTGTCACTTGATCGCGATCGGGCCCCATCCGGATCGAATTTCTCGATTGCGATCGACAACGATCACTGCTACGCGGCCCAACGATCCGGATGCAGTCTGGGCGAGCTCAAGCGCACCAGTTGCCCTATGCGGCTCCAAAGAACTTATGAAATTTGTATAAAATAGCAATATAAAACTCGTTTTCTTTTTTCTCAAGAAAACATCATTTCGTTTGTCGTAGTGGGTAAGGAGGTTAGCTGATCGTCTGAGTCTCTCAGAACTACATGGTCGTTAACCTGCGATCGCGATGTACGGATCGCGAATTGCCTGCATCCATATCGAGCTCTATAAGGATTGGTTCCCATCGCGATCGAAAGTGACCGTGTGACACCGGTGCTAAAGCTGACAATGTACTTCAGGATGTGCGTACAGATCTATTAGCGGTTTATGTTCAGACTCATTCCTTTGCTGATGTTCATTTTGTGTGCAGCAGATGCGGCCTTCACATATCCTCAAAATGTGAACTTGTATCTTAATTAATGGCAGACAACATATAGACTGCGTCGGTTTAATCGTAATGCTCCATTTTTGTGAATGAATATGGCCAGATCATGTAATGATCGCATTTGATGGTATTTGCAGGAATATGTTTCTGCTTTGAAAAACCAAAGCACTATTAGAATGAAATGAAGGAAAATTAACATTAGCTGACATGCACACAAACCATCAGAACGAATATGCTGGTGTGGATTCCATTATAGTACAATGGAAGTAATGTTATATTATTGAATAGTTCTGAAAGGAAAAGTGGACACAAGGAAAAGCATGTACTTTAGATTAGAAGTAATTGTTTGGTCTCTATTGCAGCTGTAGCACCAATGAAGAATGGCTGCTTGCCGCATTTGTGCACAGACTTTTGCAACGCTGGTGGACTACTTCGAGCACTACCGTTATCACAGCAGTGTGCTCGGTGGTGCCCTTTGCCCTCGTGACCCATGCTGTGCTTTGTTTAAAAACTATGAAAGTCTGCGAAGCCACGTATTCAGGCATCACAGGAAACAACGCAACAAACAGGATCATCCTGCATTTGTCTGCTCTGTGCCCTCATGTGGGGCAAGTGAGTCTACCCGCACCGAGTTCATTTGCTATGTTGCTGGACATTTGGATAGAGGAATAGATGCTGTCATGTGCCCTTTTGTGGGATGTTCTAGTGTTTTGAGGTCAGCAGGGTCATTCAGGACACATGTGTCAAGGTACCATCGTGACACTACGACAACACAGCTGTTACCTGGGCCAGATGTTGACTTCGAAGTCGAACCAGCTACTCCAGACGGAGAACATACTCGTGCGCCGATTCTTGATGTTGGGGGCACCTGTGAAACAGGCTCTAATGGTAGTAGCCAATTGGAGCACAATCCTTTTACTGACAATTTTGCACTTTTTCTTTTAAAGCTTGAGTCTCAGCATCATGTGCCAGCAAGCACAGTGCAGTACATTGTTAAGGAGCTGCAGAATCTTCACAATCTAAACAAAAACATGTCATTGCATGAGGTTGCCAAGACAGTTTCCACTGACACACTTTCTTCAATACGTTCTGCATTTTGTAGAGATGCCTTTGAAGGTGCATCTTCGTACTCCCGTCATAAATATTATAAAAAAAAGTTTTTTTTTCGTGGCACCAGTGGAAATAACTTTAGGCATGAACAAGCAAAATGTCACATCTACTTACCACTATGTGCCAGTTGAGCATCTGATACATTTCCTTGTCTCTTGCTCTCCTAGTAGTCAGCAAACATCAGGAGACTACTATCAAGATTACATTTTCTGCCCGCCTTTCAGACAATCCACAGAGAATGTGATACACCTAATTTTGTATCAGGATGAATTTGAAATAGTAAATCCATTAGGCTCGTCAAACGGCAATTTCAAGCTACTTGCAGTGTACATGACACTTGGAAATTTGCCGCTGCATTGCAGATCGCGGGATGAAAGCATGCAATTGGTCATGCTTTGCCGCCAGAAGGAAGTGAAAGAGTTTGGTCTTGACAGAGTTCTTCAGCCTTTGACTGAAGACTTTGACTTGAAACTAAAGGTTTAGTTATTAATGGGATGAATCACGTGGTACGGCTAGATTTCATTGCTGGTCATTATCTTGGAAGCCACATGGTTGGCGGTTTCACTCAGAATATGAGTACGTCAACATACTTTTGCCGCTTCTGCCTACTAACACGTTCAGAATTCCATGAGAACCCATATATAGTAGGAGAAAGGCGAACCCCAGACAACTACCGACAGTCACTTGAACATGTTGTGAACACTGGAGGACATGATGATTGTGGTGTAGTGATGAACTCTCCTTTTCATGTACTGCAACATTTCCCTGTCTGCCGGTCTGGTTTGCCACCATGTATTGGGCATGATCTTTTTGAAGGTGTGGTTCGGTATGATATGCCGTTATATATTCGTTACTTTGTGACTGAGAAAGGCTGGTTTACATATGAATATCTTAACAACAGGATTTGTACTATGAAGTACAGTGCCCATGATTTGCGAAATAAACCAGCCAAAGTGTCTAGCCAAAGTGACAAACTTGGAGGTCATGCATTGCAGAACTGGACACTAGTGAGATTGCTTCCCGTGTTTGTAGGTATGAAAGTCGCCAAAGCAAGTGACCCAGTCTGGGAACTTTTTGTCAAGCTCATAGAGATCACTGACCTCCTTATGGCACCTACTATAACTCCTGCTCAAGTAGCATAGTTGAAAGTTTTGAATAAAGACTGCATAGCATCCCGAAGTTTTATTTTTTCTACGAACAAGCTGCGGCCAAAGCATCATTATATGTTGCATTACAGTCAGCTAATTCAGGAGTTTGGACCACTTTGCCATGTCTGGAACATGAGATTCGAAGGAAAGCACCAGTATTTTAAACAGTGCATGCGAAGTGTGAGAAACTTCAAAAATGTTACAAAGACACTGAGTGAACAGCATCAGCTGTATCAGTCATTCCTCGCAGCACGAGGTTTATTTCACATTCCTCCGGTGTACACAGATATGAGCCAAAATGAGGAGTCAACTGTTTTAAACAAGCTGAGGCATGTTCAAATACCCGACAACAGTGCTCTGCTAAAGAAAGCTACTGTGGATGGCTGTTTGTATGCAGTGAATGACTACATTCTTGTGCCAGGTACACGGTTTGATCCAATGTTTGGCTGAATCATTGCCATTGTTAAAGCTGGCTGTGAAGTTTCTTTCTTGGTGCAGTGTGTTCGGGCCACTCTCGCTCCAGCCTTTTCTTTGTATGAATTAGAAAATGCATTTTGTGAAACAGTGCTTTTGCGCCCCTTGCAGTTACTGGACAGAACGCCATACCAGCCCTATTTACTTGGTCAATCCTCTGTGATAAGGCTGAATTTTTCTTTTCCTGAACTGTGAGTTGCATGCTGAGGCTATTTCAACACAAATGTCATTTATTGTTTAAAGGTACACACGTGGTGCACCTATACCAAATGCTAATACAATATTATTTTGTATGTTCTTTTTTTCATTGTACTTCATTGCAATATTGACATTTTTACATTTTGCTGCCTTTGTGCAGCATTTACATGCATCAGGGTGATGAACTAATTACTCCATGACCAGTGCGTCAGTGCAAATTATTATGATGTGATTGCAGTTTGTGAACGACTTCTGCTCCCATGTTGTAACATAGTTGTGGTTTAAATTGTCTACTGTTAGGTAAGTTTAGAGCATGCACATGTTAATGTGCTCAGGCTAAATTGACGTTTTGCGTTTCTGCTTTTCATAGCCACGAATCTGTTTCATAATGCGAACAGTGAATCAGATCTGAAAGCCTCAACAATTGTTATTCACCAACATGTAGACACGAAGGCCTAGACATTTAAAGTTCATTTGTTCACATGCTTTATATGTTTGATCAGGCATGACGAGTTCATAGTCCAATTATTTGATACGTGTTGCTTACATAGCACAACTAGTGTGGCAACTGTCACAAGGAATTCATAGGATTCTTAAAGTGCGTGGTCTCTTATAGAGCAGGAACAATGCATTCGTATCAAGGAGAATGAAGAAGTGTTTATGCTTGATTGGAGCGCAGCCTTAGTTCATAGATTAATAAAATTAGGCTAGTGGGCCTGAAGTTCCTCAACCCATAGATGCTTTGCCCCAAAAGGTTACCATTGTATAAAGCCTGAAAATAATTCCCTTTGGATGTCTTGTGTGCCATTAATCTTGTTCTCTTTAACTACCTGGCATTCATTCAACTCGGAAGCATTTGACATGTTCTTGCTGAAAATTGGTCGAACGCTTTAGTCATCTGTATGTTTTGTATTTTGTTTGTATTCTGGTGTAATATTAGCTGGCATGTAGAGCTGACTACTTTGTTGTAACAGGGGTGTGACAGCTGTGCTAGTTGCATCATATTGATACAAGTGTGAAATTCAGCACCTTCTTCCAAAAGGAGAAAGTTGGCCTAAATTAGGGCATCCTACTATTAAGATATATTTGGTAACAGCTGCCTTAAAGGTCATGTGTTCAATGCAAGAGACGGAGGAAGGAGGGCTGTTTCTCTTGCGCACGTGCTAGGAAAAAACGAGATCGCAAATGCTCTGCTGAAAGGTACAGCAACTTCATAGTGGTGATCTGATACCTTTGTTGCGAGCGTCTCACAGCAAAACACTGCGAGACAAAGTTAATCTCACTCTTTACTGTGCCAGAAATATTATCATTGAGCACTTGCATGTTCTTGTGCATCATCATGTGCATTTTTCATTGATCGTGTTGCAATGCTATGCATTGGACAAAAGGAATTGCCTAGCAGAGGTAGCAAGCCACAGTTAAACAGCTTCATTTGGCAATTTGTTTGGAGCACTTGAGCTCTGCCCTGTAAGTGCTGAGCTAGATGCTGACCAATAAAGTCAAATTTCGATATAAAAAGTCACGTGGGACTGCGGAAAATCGTTCGTTATTTTGAAATATTGTTGTAATGAAAAACTTGCAGTTATAAGCCAATGAAGAAACCTAGGAATGAAAATGAACCTACCTTGGCAGTAGGCGCGTGCGCAGACAGGTGTACTCTCAATTAAAAATGCTTCACTCACTTGGAAGCTGTTTTATGTGAAGAAATCAGTTATTTCCTTCTGGCGCGTGCAGCACACATGACCGATTAGGAATGTGTGTACATCTTGCACTTTGTGCAGTACCTCATAGGATATTTCATTGCACCGTGATGAAAGTGTGGACTTTGTTCATGTGCACTGAAACATCAATGTTCGACACCATCTCATCTTCTGTGTTGAATGACTTAGTCTTCTCCATTCGGGTCGTCGTCACTGGAGACATTGTGAACGCAGTTAACAATCTCTACGGTTGTCAGGTCTGCCACTGTTAGTGCTGCAACGTCGCTCTTCTTGTAGTCGTTGAAGGAAGAGACCGCGGGCAGCAGTTCTGCAACCTCGGTCCACAGGTCCCCTGGGTTGTTGTCGCCACCTCCAGGTCGTCTTCAAGGTGCACAGGCGGTTTGACAAGTCCTGCTTTTCACCAGCAGTTGCTAATGGTGGACGCCTTCAAGTTACACCAAGCTCCTGTGAACATTTCCACTGCCTGACGAACATTGATTGCGGCCAGCTGCTTTCAGCAGAAGTTTATAATCAACTGCTGCACAAGGCGCTTACGAAATTCTGCTTTCACACGCTTTATAATGCCCTGGTCTAGGGGTTGCAGCAAGGACATGTTGTTTGGCGGCAGAAACTCCAAGCGAATGTGAGTCAAGCAAACATTCACAGTGTGACCAGAGCAGTTGTCGACAACCAGTAGAATTCTTCAATCATTCCTTCTCATTTGGTCATCGAATTCGATGAGCCACTCAAAAAAAGTTGGTCATCCACGCTCGTTTGTTGGCGTGGTAGTCCTACGCTAACGACATGGCATATTTCGTGCAGCGAGAGGGTTTGCGTACTTGCCGTTGACGAGCAGTTTAATTTTCTTCATGCCTGCTGCATTGCAGCAAAGCAGGAGTGTCATGCATAGATGAGACTTCTTCCTTCCTTTGCACTGCTGCCCTTTAAAGTGTATCTGGCCTGGCAGGAGGCGATAAAAAACATGCAGTCTCATCCGCATTGAAAATATCATCTTCAGAGCACGATTCAGTCACCTCTAGAAAACGATATTGCACCAGGAATCTGCGCCTTCTGTGTCAGCAGCCTTTTCCTCGTCTAAGACTACCTGCCAAGGTATGGCGTTCCTTTAGTGGAAATGAAAAATGCCAACCCGCACTGGCGTCGAACCCAGTTATTTCAAGTGCATCGGCAAATTCGCTGGCTTTTTCTTTTTTTAGTGTTGGGCCAGACGTGGGAATGTTTTGCAGTCTGGCATCTTTGAACTATGTGAGAACAGCTTGGTACACATTTTGAAAGTTTCCCAGTTG
This sequence comes from Dermacentor andersoni, assembly GCF_023375885.2. Taxonomy (NCBI): domain Eukaryota; kingdom Metazoa; phylum Arthropoda; class Arachnida; order Ixodida; family Ixodidae; genus Dermacentor; species Dermacentor andersoni. Next base: position 187,606,500 of record NC_092817.1, on the reverse strand, counting down.
CAGCCGTTTCCTCGAAGGAGCAAGTTGCAATTCCCAGTGAAGCTTTGACAAACTTGTCTCGGGCTTTCAAAATGGCTGTGATGGTCGATGGGGCAATGCCACGCTCTCTGCACATGTCGATTTGCTTTTTCCCTGCGTCAATTTCCTGCTATACATCCAGTTTGTGCTGCAGCGAAAACTGCTTTCTCTTCTTGGCGTCATCGCTAGCTGCATTCATCTTTGGATCTCACGCGAACATCGCCAAGCCTTTCTCGTGAAGTTCTTGATGAAGTTTGTGGTGAAGCAGTTGGCACTCGACATGGTGATGATGATAGTTGCTGCACTCGGGGGTTTCTGCTTCGCGCATGAGTTGCGGCGCTGCTACTTTTAGCTGAATTCCTAATACTGATGTTCCTCTGTTAAAAAGGGAAAAATAACCTATGTGCGTTGCTCTGAAATATGTGCTGGTTGAAATTCGTAGTTCTAAAATATTTTTACAATAAAAATACCGGCAAGCTGGCAGGGATTTTTAAAATATTCGTAAATTTGAGAAATTCGCTAATTTGGGAGCATAGTAACGATATTTGACTAGCCTGCAGTGTGTGCCATAAAGTAATATTTTAATGTACCATATTTTTCAGGCCTAAATCTGCAACCAGTGTAGAATCCACAGGGGCCAATGGGGGTCCAAATTAATGTTTTTAGATAGTTTGCACCTGCTGTGTAGTCCGTAGAAACAAACCTGTATAGAGTAGAGAAGCAAAGTTTTTATACTTCACCATTATAAGTCTGGTTAGTGGTCAGTCAGTATTAGTCATGGAATTGAGTCCAGAAACCCATCAAAATCACTCTCATCAGGGCTGTCGGAACAAAACATGTCAAGCATGTCAGATTCGATCTATGCCTCGTCAGTGTTTTCGTTGCTTTCAGAATCAATGTCTTCATCACCTTCAGTTTTCCGTCCAACGTTCATGAAACCTTTGAGAATAACTTAAAATGGGACGGCATACTACGGGTCGGTAGCCCGCCCACTTGCCCACTTCTGCACAAGATATCTACTTTTTGTAACATATGCAGCCCCCTTCTTCCATCCGGGCCTCATTGCTTTTGAACACTGCTCTTGAATGTACGGTGAGATATCCAGAGGCTGAAGGGGTTTGGTCGTGCCTTCTGGGATGACAGAAGTTGCAGTAGCTGTCTAAGTTTTCTGTTCAATGTCTACAAGTTGCACATGCATGGAGTTCAATATCACAAAATACTTTGGCTGGTGTCTTGTACTCCCATGCCTTCTGCCATTCTATTGTAGCACAGGCAAAATTCCTAGGTGCAGTGTGTACTTGTTTTGTTCCAGCATGCTTCCCACCTCGCATATAGGATAGTAGGAATAACTTTAATAAAGTGCTGGCAACCGACGGTTTAACGCATCGTGACGCTGGCCAAGCGTCGACCCGGGGTTATACCCTACTCTGCACTACCCTAGTTGGGCCCGTTTGTAGTGGGTAATGAGGCTTGTGCTTTTCAAGCGCACCCCGGACCTACTGGACGGCCCATAGTTGTGTCCTTGTTTGCAGACTGCAGTGCACCTTGAAGTTCGGGTGGGTAAGTCCTGGAGCTAGCTGCCGTAGGGAACCTGGCAGTCCCACATGGTGCCATTGGTCCGCCGGACCCGCTGCACAAACACCGCACAGCCCACTCGGATAGAGCTCTGGGTGAAGCACGTGCAGCATTGCGGGGGCGAGGAGTGACGCGGTCTGTATTTGCCTTAGGATTACGGCCTCCTCCCGACTGAGTGCCGGGCAGGGAGGCGGCATTGTCCGTCGAGCTAAGCAGTAACACTTGGTTACTTCGGCATAACTGGTCAATCTGTCTTTGGTTTCGAAACATTACACGGAACGGTAACTCTCAGGGGTGCGGAAGGCAAGCACTCGCGCCGCCGAATGGGCTGTCTCGTTGTGGTTCGATGAGGATGCACACTCGCCAGCGTGCACCGAGAACCACTTGACACGGATGGTGCTGCCACGGTCTTGGAAGTTGGAGCTTGCCGATGATGGCGGCTGCCGGCGCGCATATTTGCCCCTTGGCAAAGTTGTGCATGGCGTTCCTCAAGTCGCTGAGCACAATGCGACACTCGGCCACTGTGATCACCAGAGCAATGGCAACCTCCTCAGCATCTGTGGCGTTCGTGTGCCGCACGCTCGCTGCCGTTGTCTTGGTGTCGGTAGCCGCAGCAACGACCACTGCCGCGAAGCCTTCCCACTTGTATTCTGTTGCGTCCACGTACCGGGCGTGCAGGTCTTGGGCGTGTTGTTCGATGAGGGCCTTGGCCTGCGCCTGCCGTTGTTCTTGGTTGTACTCTGGGTGCATGTTCTTCCGGATAGGATCCATGTAAATGTGGGCCCGCACCTCCTCTGTGATCTCGCACGATTGCCGGCTGGGAGCTTCGGGGTTGTAACCCAGGGACTTCAGTATACTGCGGCCCGTCTTGGTGGTAGAGAGGAGCTCCATTTGCGCGGTGAGCTGTGCCTCGGCTATTTCTTCCAAGGTGTTATGGATGCCGAGCTGCCGGAGCCGAGCCGTACTCGTGGTCTCCATTAAGCCCAGCGCCGTCTTGTAAGCCCGTCTGATCAGCGTGTTGATCTTGGTCCTGTCAGTGACCTACCAGTTGAGGTAGGCGGCAACGTAGGCGATGTGACTGATCACAAACGCCTGGACAAGGCGCACGAGACTGTCTTCACGCATGCCCGCCTGTCGTGTAGAGACTGTGTATGAGTCGGATTGCGTCCATTGCCTTGGCGGTCAGCTTGTTGATGGTCTCGTCGTGGCCGCTCTTGTGGAGCAGCAGGCCCAGGACCCTGATGTTGGGAACTTCAGGGATGTGTTGCCCCGATGCAGTCACAATCTTGATGTGGTCACACTCCCGAATGGGAGTGCGCTTCCGTCCCGGTCGAAGCGGTGTGAGGACGAATAGCTCGGATTTTGCGGGCGAGCACGTTAGGCCTGTGCCGTCACGGTGCTGCTCGATGGCGGTAAGCGTCGCTTGCAGCTGTTGCTCAATGCTGGCATCGGTGCCGCCGGCCGCCCACAGGGTAATGTCGTCGGCATAGATCGTATGCCGGATACCGTATGCCGGTCCCTGCTACTGCCCTCGCTACCCCGATCATGAGGTTAAAGAGCAACGGTGAGATGACCGAACCCTGCGGAGTACCCGTACTGTTGGCCTGCACTTGTGTTCGGGGAGCTTGCTGCGCGCAGTTCCACTGTGCTGTTGGTCAAGAAGTCTTGAATATAATTGTAGCTCGTTGCCCCCGTGTTGAGTCTTGATACTTGTGCGAATATGGCTGAGTGTTTGACTTTGTCAAATGCACTTTGTAAATACAGCCCCAGAATTACTTTGCTGTCTTGTTGTCGATTTCTTGTTTCAGTTGTAACCTTGCGTATAAATCATATAGTCCGCAGGCTATAGTTCAGAAAATACGGAAAGTGGGCAATTTTGCTGGTGTGGCAGAATCAGGCTACGTCAACAAATCTTTGAGGCATAAGAGCATGAGCAGTGTGAGTCTAAAACATGTGTTGTCACTCCCTACTGACTTCACAGCGCGCTAGTCTTACTGAAAAGCAGCGTTCTGCATACCGTTCTTAAGTCAAGAGTGACACACCCGCAAATGGGCGGCTGTACTTTCTGTGCTAAGTACTTGTGGCTACCGGCATTAAAGTGTGATCAAGTACAATGGGTGCATAGCATCACTGCATGCAAGAAGTGCACACATTACATTGCTACAACAGTTTCGTCACAGTGGTTATTGAACATTGCTGATGCTGCAAAATATGTAAACTGGTGATACAGTGCTTTTCTGCAAAGCCTAGGCCACCATTAGCCATCACGTGCAAGTCTTACTGGTGACCCTCAGTATATGCAGAATGTACTGTTGACCACACATTTGGGCGCTCTTAGAAGCTGTGTTGCCTAGGATTAGTTTTCGCTGATTCTATTGTCAGCCATTGTGCCATGTGGCTGATAGTGAATGATGATGGTGTACCAGAGTGGGAACCATGACAGCGCAGAAGGTATACACGAGATAGAAAAGGGATGCACAGAGGAGCAGGGAGCTTAATTGGAGGTAGTTTTGGTTAGCTAGTTTGCACACTGGCTATGCACAGAGGAAGGGTTAAAGGGTATAAGATTATTGCAGTATACTTGGACCTGAGATATACATTCATATGTCTGATTCAAGGAATATAAAATTCTTGTATATGGTTCAGAAATGCTGGCGCACTAATACGCTGGATGTAGGATAACTTTTTGCTCCCACATTGCTTCTCAAATATTTACTCACCCAAATTTAAGGTTTGTCGGTGCCAGGCTATACGAAAATGAAAATTTGCCAAGCCTAACTTCTAACAGATATGTCGGCATGCAAAATTGCTAGCAAAAATTTCTGGGCTGTCCCACCCCTGATGGAGTCTTGTGCAAGAACAGCATTTGCCTTGGTTTAGCACATTTGTCAGAGCTGAATTGCTTGATATGAACTATGCTTGGTTTTCCTCCCTGTGTGTTTTTTTCTGTTTCTTTTCTTTTTTTTTGTGCACAATGTCGGTTGAGATTCACATGCTTTCTAATGTATTACTGTTGCTAGCTGGTGTATTATTGCAATTCATATCTTCGATGCAACTTTACTTTTTTAATGATAAAAGTGCGCAGTTGCTTGTTAAATGGCACAAGGGCTAGGTATGGCGAATTGTTGTGTGGAATGTGTTCGTCGAAATGCTGTAATTAAAATTTTTTTGTTTCTTAGCTTTCGGCCAAGTGTACTGTGAGGAAAACACAGTACAAACAGTACTAAACACAGTACACGCCAGAGTCCGTGAACCCTTTAAGCTCAAGTTTTTACCACATACTGCAGGAAAAGAACACCAATGCCTCTAGTAAAACTGTGGAATGCTGACCGCACAATCAAAAAGGTGGCTCAGGCTAGTTCTTTAGAAGAGGTGCTGGCCCAGGCAAAAGAAAAGGGCATCTGCAATGCAGCAAATGCAAAGGTAAAGTACAAATATTATTTCACCAAGCAGAACTTTTCTTTATTGCAGTTTCATTCATGTCAAAGGAGAACGAGCAATGCAAAACGACGAAGACCGGAACACAGAGCAACAGGACTTGCCAACCAAAGTTTATTCGGGGAAAAAAACAGTTGCATTCCATAAATAAATTTCAACTGGTAGTTGGCGTACACCCTGTTACCGTGTTCCTTTAATCAGTATTTTGCCCGCTTGTTCCCTTTCATTATTTCACCAAGATGGAACTGCATGAAAGATTGCAAGAAGGCTTTTGCTAGCTGTCTTGGAGGAAGATAGGCTTCACATGTCAATAGAATTGTATTATTTCTGATTTCGGTCACCGGTCTACGTTCTGTGAGGTTAGTGGCAGTGCTTCAGGGGAACTAGCTCCTGAAAAATTGGTTGGCAACTCGCTCTACATTCTTATTTTTTTTGTTCCCTTGTCTGCTTAATGCGAAAACCACCGGTCCTCAAACATTAACCTCTCAACATTTTTAAACTTACAGACGTAAATATCCTGGTCGTGTGCTTCAATTCTTCGATGTGCACAGCTGCTTGGTCTAGACGTTTTGCACATGTGCAGCCTCACTTTTTCGTATCTTCGTCGCTTTTGGCTTAGTAAAAGTTAACGAAACTTGCGATGTTCAATCTATCTCAATTAGGACATAGTGTAATCAATTTTCACCTAGGCCCCAAAGCAGTCATTCTCGAAATCCATGACATTGCGATAAGCTGGTGCATGAACTTCAAGGTGGCATCGCCACCTGCCTTATGCCTTTACGGCATATCGGGCCTCTTGTTAGAAAAGCAAGACCATTTTTGGTATTTGGAAGGATGATCTTTTAATACAAATAACATTTTTTTCATCATCATCATCAGCCTATATTTATGTTTACTGCAGGACAAAAGCCTCTCCTGGTGATCTCCAATTACCTTTGTCTTGAGCTAGCCCATTCTAAGTTACACCGCAATATTTCCTAATTTTCTGCTGTCCTTGACTACACCTTGGCACACATTCTGTAACTCTAATGGTCCACTGGTCATCTACCCTACATATTACATTGCCTGACCGAGCTCCATTTTTTGCCTCTTAATGTTAATTAGAATATTTGCGATCTCCATCTGCTCTCTGATCCACACTGCTCACTTCCTGTCGCTTACGTTACACCTAACATTTCATTCCATCACTCTTTAAGCATTCCTTCACTTGTTTTCAAGCATCTTTGTGAACCTTAAGTTTCTGGTCCACATGTAATTACTGGGAAAATGCAATGATTGCACACATTTGTTTTCAGCAATACCGGTGGGTGCCCGGTTATGACTTGATAATGCTTGCCATATGTCCTGCAGCCCATTTTTATTCTATAAATTTTCTTATTATCACGATCCCCTGTGAGTAAGTGAACTAGACAAGCATACTCCTGCGAAGATTCTAAAGGCTGACTGCTGATCATGAATTGTATACTTGAATACATCTATTGCCTTGGAGAGATTGTGTCTCCTTGCCAGGCCCTTTTCTTAACAGCAATTTTTTTGCTTTCCTTGTGGAGAATTTCTCTCTAGCGTCCCTTTAATTTTGTCATTGGTAGGTACTTTATTAGGTGCAGTTGACAGTGTTGTGATATCGTTATGACAGAGCATTAGAGTTGAAAACATGGTACTGAATTTTCTTTTTCCACTTTTAGAATTTTAAACATTTTTTTGTGGATAAAGCTACAGCCCAAATGAAGAATTTGCTTCCTACAGCAGTATATTTCACTATTTTTTAAATGCAAGAAACAATCAAATTTGTAGCAGTAGATGCTGGCGAAAAGTATTCCTCGTTTCCTTGTAAATTTACATGGGAGCTCCTGAGCTAAAGCTTCCTTTTAATGGCCGAGCGTTTGTCTGAAGTAGCCAAGAATACACTGCAAATATAATTCAGGGAGAGCTTGAGTTGTGCTAATCAATTTCATAAAAACGGTATTTTAACATGTAGTGCTTCACAGAAACCACTTGAGATTGTAACATTCATTTTCAGCAAAATTAATCAATCCATCAAAGATGTTCAATTGTCGTATACTTCTTGCTTCACTAAGTAGGCTGGATAAAATCTGTATTTTGTAGTTACTATACAAATTTATGGGCTTCATCGTATTCTAACATCTCATGCAAAGCATTATCTTGATTAATCATTGAACAAACAAATAATGCCCCCTTCTAAGGCTGTATTGGTGCGATTGCGGCTGCGAACAATAGACTCCGGCTCCAGACTTCAGTGTTCAGCGCCCCTGCGACTGCTATATCGAGGAGAGTAAACACGGTGATAGAACAGGCTTTAACAATGCTAGCATTCCAGCACGGCCAAGGCCTTGCCAAAACCTTGATTATTTGACTGTAGAAGTATAAATGCATTTATCAAACATCATTCTTCCTTTACATCATTTTTGGCTCAGGTATTCCTCCAGGACTGGACTGAGCTAGAAGAAGAGACGTTTACGGAACTTTTACATGAGCTGCCACTCAATGGCAGGATGTTTATAGTGGCTGAAGTCATACCTGCAGCCTCTCCTGATCCTTTCCTGTCAGGTGCCTTACTCCTTTTACCTGTCATCCTTTATAGCTTTTACAGAACCACTTAGGCTCAGTACTGTCTGTCTCTGTATAAGTCACCCTGACTAAATATATTGTTGAGAGGATAATACTATGTAGACCTTTCCTCTGACTAAATGTTTGCTTTCATGTAGTAAACTACATGTTCAGTACATCTGCCATGATTCTACTTTTCATGTGGAGCATGTTTTTGTCTGGTTTCCGTTTACCTATTAGGCATACCCGAGCATGAAGCCCCATCAAACGCCGCCACAAATACATTTGACATTACAAACATGAGCCCACCTCCGTTAGACACTAGCAACTTCCCAAATAGCCTTAGAGAGGCCCTTGGGAGTCAGGTGCCCCTCCATCCAAGGGAGAGAAGGGACATGGTGAGGCGAGTGGCAGATAATTGTTAAACCTGTATTCGAGACCGAAGAGAGAGGAGATACGCAGCGCAGCTGCACAAATTGTAGCTGCGTATCCCCTCTCTCTTCAAGATAGAAAGTTAGATGGGGGGCAGCTGGGAAGAGGTTATGACTCTTTTTTCCAGCAGCTGGAAAATCGAATTGAAAATTTAAATCGCGGCAAGCGATCTGCATCGCCTACAGCAGGAGTTTCGGGCTCCAAAGTGAGAAGGTGGGCGTATGGCTGTGCTAACTGGCAGCCAGTCCGTAGGTTTGAGCCCCCAAATGACACCCAAGAAAAAATACAATTCATGAAACAAGAAAGAAGGAAAAACTACAAAGAAATTAATATGACACTTGCAACACAATACATGCAGGACACATACATAGAACAAAGAACATTCATTAATACAGATCCATGTCCACACACATCGAAAGTGAAGGAGGAGTGGCCACTTCTATTCATCACCCCTTGCTTCTACAAGCACGCGGACCAACTTCTCGGGAAGGATGTGAAGGTATGGAGTTACCCCAGTTGTTGCAAGGGAGCAAGTGTTTAGATTAAAAGAAAATATTGTAAAGCAGGATCATGTACGTTTCTTCAACTACAGAATGTTCCTCTTCAATGCTTAAATGCAATTTATGGAAACAAAAATGAATGATATCTCAGAAGCCATTTGAATTTCTCTGGAGTAGTTCAGAAATAAGCTGCCAAATGTCAACTTTCGTAAGCTGGTTCTTAGTTTGAAAGCTGATCAAGTGTAAATGAGTAGACAAATCTGTCCAGATTCATCACATGCACAGTAGCCCTGCCAATGCCGTGATGCCAGTAGTCATCGCCCCTTTCTTACTGTACTAAGCTCAAGGCAACCTTGAGAGTAATGCCAAGGTGAACATTACTGAATTTTCCAGTGAATAACTGGAACAGTTAAACAATGAGTTTTCTCAATTTGCTTATGGTAGTGGAAGGCTACAGCACAAGATCTGACGGAGACGAAGGAGGCACATAAAGTACACAGACACAGCGCTTACTTTCAACAAAAATGTTTCTTTTGCCGCTGCAAAGCTAGTTTTAAAGCGAACACTTGGGAAAAAGAAACAAGATCACACATGCGCACAGAACCTGCTTGTATTGCTATCGCACCCCGACATTTGAATCGAGCTGCGTCAGCTATGTTTCACACAAGGCTATCGAGGGACAACTGACACAGTTATTTCCCACACGTGAAATTGCGACAGCCTCGATAATTTATATAGTGAGGCTTGATTTTCTCCTAGATGTAATGTTGCATTTGTCGAAGATAGGTTTGCACCCACAATCGCTACAGTGCACGCCTAGATGACCTTGAGTAGTGTTGCTAACATTGTTGTGGTGTTCCGTAAGCCAATCGTTAACGCATCAGCCAGTTTGCCTGACGTAGACATTACCACATGAGATAGGTATCTCATATACGACACACTGGGCACATTGTGTGATGCGCTGTCTGTGATTAGTTTTACACTGGGCCTTTTCTTGGAAGACAGCGTAAGTCTGCTTGCTCAGTCACACCAGTTTTCCATGCGCGGAAAAAACTTCAGCATTTGCACTTCGGCCAACCTTAAAATATGGAATAACTGCCTTCTTTACGTTGTCACTACGTGATCCTTCTGTGAACTGTGTCCTTGCACGACAAACTTTTCTAACTTTCTTAAGTAAGCCTTCTGTGACACTAACCTGCAAGCACAAGGTATATCCAGCTGCGCTGAGGCAGGATACCTGCGACTGAAAGCTCTCTTCCACCTTGTGCACACAAGATTGTGCCTGTGCTCAGTGACTTATATTTAGCCAAATGTGATAGGAATCTTTACTTACAATTCCATGGTTTAAATGTTCTTATATTTAGATACGTCTATGATTTTTTAGTTCTTGACGTTTCAAATAACGGTGTATTCACTGTCGCAGTGTGCTTGGTGTTCTTATAGATGTATAGAAGTCCCCTAACCTTGATACATGAGCTTTCTGAAGAAAATAACATTCGGTTTTTCGACGTGCGGCTTCAGTTTTTGATGCAGCATGTGTGCTTGATGACTGATCCAAGGTGAACAAACCTTTACTTCCATATGGGTCTGCACACTCTAAACTCTTGAAGAGAAGTATTGTCTCTTGCCTTTCAAATGCCTTGAAGAAATCTTGTGTGCGCAAGGCGGCAGAAAGCGTTCGGTCGCAAGTATCCCGCCTCGGCGCAGCTGGATATACCTTGTGCTGCTTGCAGGTTAGTGTCGTGGAAGGCTTACTTAATAAAGTTAGAAAAGTTGGTTGTGCAAAGACACAGTTCACAGAAGGATGACGTAGTGACAACGTAAAGAAGGCAGTTATTCCATATTTTAAGATTGGCCGAAGTGCAAATGCTGAAGTTTTTTCCGCGCATAGAAAACTGGTGTGACTGAGCAAGCAGACTTACGCTGTCTTCCAAGAAAAGGCCCAGTGTAAAACTAATCACAGACAGCGCATCACACAATGTGCCCAGTGTGTGGTATATGAGACACCTATCTCGTGTGGTAATGTCTACATCGGGCAAACTGGCTGATGCGTTAACGATTGGCTTACGGAACACCACAACAATATTAGCAACACTACTCAAGGTCATCTAGGCGTGCACTGTAGTGATTGTGGGTGCAAACCTATCTTAGACAAATGCAACATTACATATAGGAGAAAATCAAGCCTCACTAGAGAAATTATCGAGGCTGTCGCAATATCACGTGTTGGAAATAACTGTGTCAGTTGTCCCTCGATAGCCTTGTATGAAAAATACCTGACGCACCTCGATTCAAATGTCGGGGTGCGATAGCAATACAAGCACGTTCTGTGCGCATGTGTGATCTTGTTTTTTTTCCCCAAGTGTTCGCTTTAAAACTAGCTTTGCAGCGGCAAAATGAACATTTTTGTTGAAAGTCAGCGCTGTGTCTGTGCACTTTGTGTGCCTCTTTTTCTCCGGTGGTTCTCGCGCTGTAGCCTTCCACAATGTTCAACCAACCAGCCCAGCTAGTTACTCTGCTTATGATAGTTGTCGAATTCGTGAAATCATTCTGTGATCCTCTCTCACAGCTACATAATGTTTTCAATAAGTAGACCTATCTGGTTGTAGCATATTCATTCTTCTGTAATTTTTTGTTTAATTTCAACAATGACAGGCCACGTTTCGTGAAAGAATGCTGGAATGTGCGGCACAACTGATGCATCTAATGGAGCTAACTCCAAGAAAGGACACCATGCACATAGTCGTGCATGTGCAAGACCATAAAAATGAAAATGAGGAAGCAGTTCAGGTGGGTGTGCTTCCCCTTCTGTGTACCCACTTCAAAGACGACGAGAAGTGCCTTTTTCAAGTCTTTGAGGTAGGTTGTATCTTTGTGCATTGCTTTTCTAAAAAAAATTCGATATCATTTTGATTAATTGAGAATAGTTTTTGCTGTTGAGAAGTGTGAAAATGAATGTTTCTCTTCCGGGACCTCAATCTGTCAAGTAGCCCTTCTCACTTTTTTTTTTGCTGCACTACTTTGGAATCTGCTTATATTTTTGTTGAGTAGTCAAGCATTGCCACACTTTCAGTTTTAGTTTTAAGCGAGCATAGCTCTATCAAGTGGATCTGGGTTTCATTTCAGCTTATTCTTTTTTTTTTCGTATTTATGCAATGCTACTGTTCTGTAAACAACTCTGCACTAACCTGGTGTGCTCTTTTTTGTTCCAAGCTTCATACTGACTCCTTTTTATGTGAACTAGAACACATCGATTTGTCTAATTTATCAGACGGGAGTGATTAGACACCCAGACTCCACATACCTCAAATTTATCTGAACTTGTCAAGGGAGACCTCATCTTTAAAAGTGAACTGTGTAGAATGGCACCTCTAATGGTTGAGATTTTGTAAGGCCAGCAGTTGCATGTGGGATTACTTGAGTGTGTATAGTTTGTGTACACAGGATCCTTTTGTTCATCCAGGAGGGCACCAGTCTTGTGGGGGAGCTTGGTCAGCTACCTTCAACTCCTACCATCGTCGTACTAGGCAGGTTCCAATGCAGATATTAATGTCCACTGATCCTTGTATAAAGAAGTTAAGTAGCCAACAAGTCCCGATTACACTGAACCCAAAAGAACCCAAAGCAAGCACAAAAGAGCGCGAAGTGTCAACAATGGTATTGATACCCCCAGTGCTTGGGTGGGGCTTGCGTTCCGGAACTTAAAGCTCTCTAGTGACTGGATCTGCAATTCTTTGATTGTCCTAAGCACCTTCCTATTACTTCACGGCCTTTTGTTGAATTAGAAGTATTTTTCTATTATTGTCATCATGAGCATTTTCATGTTTGTGGCAAAAATGAGACCAGGGCCACGTGTGTTTCTAGAATTTAGTTGTGCTTCTTGAAGCTAACAGTGGAAGCACTTTGGAGCCATAAAAGTTATATTCATGTCCAAGGCAGTCTTACAATTTATGTGTCATTTATGGGATGCTGAAACAGAAGTTGAAGGATAGCTGTTAGTCTAGTCTTGAAATACACATAAAGAATGAAAGTGTTTAACGATTGTTATTAGGAATTCATACTTCTGTATTTTGTATTCCTTATTCAATTGGCCACAGTGCCAGCACTGCTACGCACGGTAAATTATGTGTCTTGAATTTCAGTGTCTGTTATAGCGCAACAATATCTAGGCAGCAAGCGTGTCTGTTATAAGATGTGAACATAGCTCTTTGGTTACAGAAGCCATATTTGTCACGTTGCCCTTTCTGCACATTTTTGGAAGGAACCTGCCCCACTTACTAAGCTTGGTTCACTTGGTGTAATTTTAATTATGATTTTACACATGTTCACAAGTGTAGGAAATGTGACCCTGGGCCTTTCATGCATTTGACTGATCTGTGACATTGCTTATGAAGTGGAGATGCAACTAATAATGTCGCTGACAAGGGATATTGCATTAACATTCTTGTCCATTCTTTGTTGATATATTTACTGCAGCTGTTAGCTTTTCCTGTAGCAATATAAATAGGTTTGCCAACAGTAACTAAGGCTTCCTCAAAGTGCTCCAAAATGTAAAAACCATAGCAAAAGCAATTAATGCACGTGAATTGAAAATATGAAGCTGTGGAAAAAAGCTGCAAAAATATGTTTATGTGAAACAGGCATTGTTGGAGCTATATGCCTAGTTTTGTTGCAGCATTAATATTATTTGTCGAGTGTGTGATCAGAACCTCATTGCAGCTGCTTGTGCCTGAGTGCATGAAGGAGATTTACTTCATTTACTGAAGCAATATATTACTGACACAGCACTAAAGGGCTTGAAACCTTATGCGCCCGCTAGTCCACTCTCTTACGCTGACGAGGACTGTCGCCTTCACTGTTAATCTTTTGTATCATCAGGCCACCTTGTCAACGCTAGCTTCACCATCGCTATAGCACAAAGAAAAAATTGAGTCTTTACATGATTTGAATGCGAAATCATTATGACTTCTCTAATTAATTGGTTACATCCATGATACATGTCATACATTGTCACACGTGTCCTTTACAACTCTACCTTAATCCACCTTGCTCTAATTTGCACCAACATTAAACAACCTTGACGTAATGGTTCTGCGGAAACCCGCAAGGTGGAGAGAAGTAATTAAGAGAAAATAAGACATCCACCCATTTGTAGCAATTTCTACAAAGGAAACCCATACGGTTTCCTCAAAAGAAAAGCCTCACAGTTGAAGAAAAGTTCGGCCTGGTCCGCGACTCGAACTCGGGACCACCACCTTTCCAGGGCAGCCGCTCTATCGTCTGAGCTAACCAGGCGGCTGGCAAATGGCAGGGCGAAGTAGAATTTGTCAACAACTCGAAGCAAAGGCCACAGTTTGACGTAATGGTTCTGCAAAAACTCGCAAGGCAGAGAGAAGTAATTAAGGGAAAATAAGACATCCACCCATTCCGGACCAGGACGAACTTTTCTTCGACTGCGAGGCTTTTCTTTCGAGGAACCCGTATGGGTTTGCTTTGTAGCAATTGTTACGAATGGGTGGATGTCTTATTTTCCCTTAATTAATTCAACCACCTTATTCTACGCTAATGTCACAGCCAGATGGCTGTGACGTGATGTGTGCAATGACACACGCACTAGGCACATTTTTAGTCAGCCAGAACCATCCAGCTGCCGTGGCATTGGTGAAGCTTGCTTGTCTCGCACCCCAGAGGCCTGGGTTTGACTCCCACCTAGACCCAAATGTACCAAATTTTGTTTTCAGAGTTATTAATTTACTTTGTTTAAACATGTTTTTACTCCGTGTGTTGTCGGCCCTATTTTTCTAACCACCGCTTGATCAAGCTGGATTTTGTGCCTCGTCAGACATAAGGCAGAAATTGTGTGACCCCTCTGTACATGCCAGCTGCAGTGTAGCCCACTGCTAAAGGGAACACCTCAGTGTAGTGCTTGTGCTGATTTTTCCCTCTTGCAAGTTTACAATGTTCCAACTTTGCAGCAGATGACTTGTGGTTAGGGGCACACCAGCACTTTTCTACGTACCTGTGCAGTGCATTGGCACAGCTTCAACAAAAACTTGCAGCTATAGCGCCAGCAGTATGAGAGCTGCGCATTAGCGAGTCCTAAATGCTCCACACTTTACATGTTTCACATTCAACAAAATGCATTACTTTGTCATACAGAAAAGAAGGTGCATATGGCAAACACAATAAAGCTGCAACTTACTTATTTAAACAACTCTCTTCCTTCTTTGATATAACAAAATATGTTATTTTCATTGAAAGGCTATATAAAATATTCTTTATAGAAGGCTATATAAAATTTGAAATATTTTTCAAATTCTTAATCTAATACAATAGTTTACAACACCTAGCCCAATCAACAGCCCTACAATCACTAGCTTGTTATTGTTATGCCCCTGTAGTGGGTGAGCAAAGTTATTTCGAGAGAGAGCAGGCAAGCAAAAACTACATCATGGTCTCCAATGTGGGAAGGTGCTGCTGTCACAGTAAACGAGTATAGAACAGGAGGAACTGATGGTCTGCTATCTTTTTTCTGAGTAAAACTTGTTGCTGGTCGAGTTGGTTGGGATATAATGAATACATTGTTGCACCAAAAAAGGAAAATAAAGACTTGGGAAGGAAGAGTACGCAACGACGCTCAATCAGTGCTCAATCTGTTGTTTCGTACTCTTCCTTCCCAAGTCTTTATTTTCCTTTTTTTGGCGCAACAATGTATTCATTATATCTTTTTTCCAGTGGGCACTAATGCAGGTTAAAAAATGTCAATAAATGTTTTCAAATAGAATGTAATTGTGTTTTGATCATTCTATTATTGCAGGGAGCATCTTCAAAAAAAGACTGCTATGTAGCAGCAGAACAGCAGCTCCTTTTTTCAGAAGGATTAGATTTTGTGGAGGCGACGTGCCTGCTGTTTTTGACATACTATGTATTAAATATGTCCTATGCTGAAGGAGCAGCCACCACATTGGAGTTTTCGCAAAGGTACAGGACATCCGTATGCAGCATTCATTGAGCATGTCAATTGCAAGTTGTAGAAGCTACGTGTGATGTCTTTTTTTTCATTTACCTGTGCAATGTGTATCGGTATTCTCTTAGTTTTAAGTTGCGAAATGTAACATACTGATAAATTCTCTCACTTGCTTCTTTTTTAAAGCCGTTCGGTGTATTAACACCGCTTCTGTGAGTTATCATACATATTGATCATACACAACATGATATTTTCAACAAGTGCCATTCTACATTTTTACAGTACCAGAGGCATATGTACTTTCTTCAACTGTTGCAACCACATGCAAGTGCATTGGGCTCCTGCCCTCTTTAGCTTATTTCTGTTCCAGCATTGCACATTGCACCATCTATTGAGTTTTGTATTACATGGGGTTATTGGGTCTGATATTCAGTTAAAAATTATAGCTGGTCATTGACTAGTGTTCTTAATATAGTGCAGAATGGTATTTCTAGTCTGATAAGGCTTGGGAATGGGAACAAACACATGCTTTGCTCCTAATTCTAATGTTTATCTTATGGATAGGCCTTTCTAATGGGTGTCATAAAAAATAGCCACACAAATAACACGCTGTGGACTTCGTAGTAATGTATACAGGAACACATAGTCTGCTTGTTCAGATTCAAGGACAGCTAAAAAAGAACTGCTAGGTGTACCACCTGCACATCAGCACTTGGATTACCAGAGAATTCTGTCTAGTGTCTGGTGCCCTCTGTTTCCTTGCTTGCTTGCTTTCTTTGTAACTGCTCCTAATGCATCTCCTTTACTGCTTCATTTTAATTTTGCGTACCTATATTCCTGAACAAAGACTAAAGTGGACTAGTTACTATTTCAAATTGTAGAGGTTACATGCTTTTACTCTGACTGGATGGCACACTCGTGGCGTGTAACATCACAAATGATATACAAACAATGCAGTTGAAATGTGGGCACTTTCTAAACTGATGCATCTAATTCAAGAAGAATGAATGGGCAAACCACATATATGATGACTATCTAAGTATGTGGATAAAATTCTTTTAAGATGAAAATGAATATATTGTATACTGAGCTGGAATTTCTGGTGCGAGATGGTGCTGTAGAGCAACATGAACTCGATGCAACAACCAGGGTAGAGTGAGGTGGCACGGAAGGTGCCTCTGTTTTATAATACATGTGACGTCACATACCACATTGAAGGTTGAGCCTGATTCGCGGAATCGGTTACCAGAGCAAGTGCAGTTTTGATAACCCGGCTTATGTGACAGAAGTTGTATTCTATGTAGCGTCGCATAAATTTAAGAGGATTTCTTTTCAATTGAAGAGCAACGAGAATGTGGTTAAGCCCACAATGTCAGACTTGTGCTACGTGCAGGATCAGTCTACAATTTTAGACTTTAGTAGGATGCTCTTGAGGGCTAGTTGGTTCATACTTGAAAGAAGGTTGAAACTGCGCGAAAAAAACGAGAACAAGGGAAAGGAACACACAACACACCATAAGCACTTGTGGTGTCTTGTGTGTTCCTTTCATGGTCCTCTTTCTTTCTTTTTTTGTTTTTGTGCAGTTTTAACCTTCCTTCAGTTTTTGGCTGCACTATCTTTGGAATTGACCCATATTTTTTTGGTTAGGTAGCTAGAAAGAAAAGTCGCCTGACAATGCCAAGAAGGCTGTTCACACTGAGAATTTGTGTCTGATGTGTTTACTTGTTTTACAGACAGATATTTGACATAAATCCAACAAAGGGCAGCAGATGCCAAGGTGCAAAAAAGTCACGCACCAATGTGAGCGTGAAAATAATGAGACTCGCCCAGAAGCTTCGAGTGAATCAGTGAACCTGTGAGTATGTACCCTGTAGATTTTACTGATGCCTTGCCATTCTGTTTGAATTTTATTTTGGTTGTTGCTTCATACTGTCCATTTTATTGTTAATTTGTGTAGTCTATTTACCATTACACCAGGGGGGTTGTTCTGTAAGGGTCTGCCTAGTTGAACATCCATTTCAGTCGCTGAAGGCTGAAGCAGTATGAGCAAAGAGGAGGCAGGCTGGAGGCACCTTACTCATTTTTGCTTGTTCAGCTCCAGCCAAACGGCAATGTACGAAATAAACAGTCGACTAGCTATGGCATTTTGCTGCAGACTAAGTCATGAATTCAGTTCCCAGCTGTGGCAGCCGCATGCTTATGGGTAAAGAATCAATAAATGCTTGTGTACTTAGATTTATGTGCACTTTAAAAAACACAAGATGGTGAACATTAATTTAGAGCTCTCCATTACAGCATTTCTCATGGCCCACTGTGCTGTTCTGGGGTGTTAAACCGAATGATATCTCAACAATATAGTACCTTAGTGTGAACATGCCAGAGGTTGGTAACCAAGGCTGGGATGGAGCAAAAGTGGTCAGACATTTGTGCAATGCCAGCTTGTGATAATATGCATTTTATTCAGTATTTGTCCTAATCATATGGTACCTAAGCAACCTTTACATGATCAAGAATGTTAAGTACATATTGCACGATAAACAAAACATACTTCTGTTACAGTTGGAGAATGTGGGTGCATAAAAGCATTGCCATTAAATTTTCATGATGGGCATGTATGAAGACGAAATTACTTTGCTTGAGTTAATATAGCTGCACAGTAGTGTCACAAAATTTACTACCCGTCTTGTCATCATCATCTGTTTATGTCCACTGCTAGACAAAAGTCTCGCCTAGCTACCTCCAGTTAACCCTGTCCATCAATGCATGCTGAATCCTGTGTTAAATTTCCTTAATCTGAAGCCATCTTGCATCATCCTTCATGGATTTTTCTATCGTTTTCACATATGTGGTTATATATATGAAGACCGTAGTGGGTAGAGGGACTGAGGCTGGTTATATAAAACTAAAGGGGCACTAAGCAGAATAAGCTGTGCTGTATTTTTATGTTACCGAAAAAAAAACAGCTCTTACCAGAGTGGCTTGGTAAGGCAAATATTATGCGGGCTTGACAGCATTTTCTTGGCCTAACTATTAATTTTTAGTTGGTCAAGGTAGTATTCTTGTATTCTGCCTGTTTGAAAGACTGAACTCTGCAGGATTTGAGAATTTATAATGTGCCACAATGGCTCAATTACAAAGGAGATTGTTTAAAGTGCAAGCGTCACACTAACATACAAGTGCTGGGGTTTTGGTGCAAAATAAAATAAAAGGAAAGTTTGGCCTTCATTTTTTGAACCTGTCATTATGAGATTACGAAAAATAAGGTTTAAGATCATCTTTTTAATCTACACCAATTCCATGCTTCTGTTTAGTTTGCCTCATTTTCACTGTACACATTAATTTTAATGTACATTCACGTTAGTGTCTACCTAACCAAATTGAGTCCTTCCAATTTTCTCAATTCTTTTTCTACATTTTGTAGCGGGGCCTCGAAATCTGCAGTCTTGATGGATCCGGTGGCATAAAAGGATCATGTAGCGAACTGCCTGCATACAAGGCTGCAGCATAGGAACCGCTTCGTACCCGCTACCGTTGGTATGAGCAGGAGACCTGTAGTCAAGGCTGCATTTGTAAAGATATACATTAAGTTATGAAGGAACTTGTAGCTGTCGCAGCGCAATGTGAATTCAGAGCCTACTGGCAGCGTGCCTTTCTTCCTACTTTTATCTCCTTTTCACCTTATGAATATAAAGATTTGCTTGAAAAGATGTGCAAGCCTAAAACATCCAAGTATACTAGGTCTAGTCAATGACAACCTAAGAATTCAGTACAAGCTAAATTGACAAACTACTGTGCATCTGCCCTCTGTTCCATTGTGGTGTAAAGTATAATTTCTTAGGAATGCCAATATTGAAAGCAGTTTTCGATGACATCATGGAAATGAGCTATAATTGGCTGGTGCAACTTCGGAAGATCTTTCATGTAGAAGTGGGGTAGAAAGTGGGGACCACTGCATTCTTGTCGCATACTCCAGTAACAAATCTTTGAAAATGGTATTGCTTACTTTTGGCTATGATCAGAGCCAGTTATGGAATTTCTGTAGGAATCTGTTGTCCTTTGTGCAACAAAGCAGTGAAACATGGAGCTACCCCTGGTTTCTTGAGTTGTGTAGCCGTGATGGTAAACATGGGCCGCATTCACACGCTCAGTGCGCATTATATTTTTGTACTAAAAGTGTACCTTGTTGCGGTCTAAGTGTTTTGATCAGTTTCTGTCTTTCATTTTCTTTTCAGGCCTGCCAGGCATCTTGGGCGTTGTAAATAAAATTTGTAAATAAAATCATTCAACTTGTGTTGAGAATTGCAGGTAGTAGTGATTACTTCTTTACTGGGCATGAGACACCAGAACAGGTTTATGCATGCATAATACATTAGCATAGTATCAGTGCAAGTTTAAATAGCATATGAGACTGATCACACAAGTAGAGTTACGATGTACTACTTCTATGTAGTTATGTACACAATTATCCTTATCGCACCATCTGAAGTGGCATAGACTTAATAAGCTTTAATCTACTCAAATTAACATATTATGGTGTATTTGTTAGACATAACCCTCCGTTTCATATAAAAACAAACAGGCGTGCACACAGCGGTCACAAACTCTGAAAATTCAATAAATGAATTCCTCCGTTTAACCATATTTTAATACAACGGAGAAGATTTTCACGGGGGCATTCGTTTCACGGAACCTCCGTTGTTTCTTTTAGAAAAACGGAAATACGCTGTTTTCAAGTATACGTAGAGAATTTCACGGGACTTCCATTAAACGGAACCCTCTGTTATTTTTTTCTCAAACAACGGAAATTTGCTGTTTTCACAACGACGGAGAAAAAAGTTACGGCCTGTCCGTTTAACGGAACACGCCGTTTTTCATTGACGGAAAAGTGTCCGGCAACGTTTTACCTTCAGCTTTCGCCGTAAACTGAGACATTCTTTTTTACAGTGTAGCACCAATAAAAGAAGTCTCTTTGAAAGCGGCTACATCATTTAAGCAGATCGACTTCTTGGTAAGCGTGCTGATATATATCAAAACCGTTCGTGCTGTATTTCGACACGCCTCTTTTTAAACGAACGAATAAATGAACGCAGTGCCGAAAACCATAGGCTGTTTTTGTACGAATATAGATAAACGCATATACGTGTGAATAAAACTCTTAACCCGAAGTATTTTATGCCGGTATTCACCATTAAATTTCTGTAACGGATGTGACGTCGGCGCGAACGCGTAAATTATGCTCTTTCTTGACATGGATGACGCCGCCATCTAGGAACGGTGAAGCGAAGCGCTGCATCATGACGCTAACGAGCGTCGACCGTGAGCGCTTCGGTAGTCTTAGCGCAGCGGAGGCTTCAACGCGGTGTAGCCTGGTGTAGGTGGTGTAGACCTGCTGATGTGACGCCGCGGTTTCCGCACACGGTTTGTCTTGCGCTTACGATTAGCCTGTGACGCCTCGTCGCCTACGGAGTGCAGCTTCAACGTGCAGCGGCAGTGCTTATACGCCGCCACAATGCTTCGCTTGCGATGGCACCAAATAAGAAAACTGCTGCGCTAAGCGGCGCAGAAATACGACGTCGTCGGACGAATCTCGCGTTGGTCTGGCGAGAGAGACGCCAGCGTGAAGTAGAACACTATCGCGCGTTCGCGGCGCACGCCGGGAACTCTGCCACCAACATTCCTAAAGCTGGACGCGTCAAAACTCAACTGGCTGCACAGGACACTTCGTAGCCGGATCCAAAATATGCTCGTACCTTCACCGAAACGACCCGGCAGCAGGACGCCACATGACACAAATAAATATTATTCAGAACTAGCGCATACAAACGTAGTACATAATAAAACACCCCTTCTTCATGACTACAATGGTAGACCACATATATATAAAATCATAATAAGGCAGTCGTGTAAATATCTCACTATGTATGCTCTATATCTGTGTCAGATGGACAGTATGTAGTTCCTCGTCAGTTAACCACAAAAGGCAGCGTCAACTTGAAATGGAATTAGAATTACAGATTTGCTTCACTTATAGTGATAAAATATTATACTAATTAGTGTATTTAAGCTAAACGCAGCTTTCACGAAAGTAAGCTTCAATTAAGAGGTACTGCAATAACCAACAGCATATTTACATGCTCTGTCAAGCTGAAATTATCTTTAGGCTTAGCAACTTCAAGCATCATGGAACAGTCCCAGACAATATAACACACCTTCCAAGGCACAGCTGGGTTTATAAAGGTTTTCTGTACATTTTCCGTTTGTACAAATTGAAATTTCTGCAAATTTATATTTAGTGGTTGCAGGTTTTTACACATGCAGAACACGTTGATTTTCGGGAATGCGGTGTGACACGTGCCTCTTAAGCTCTTGGTAAAACTGTGCATTGTTTTAACACGTCCCCTGTTTCTTTATTTCTTTTTTTTACAAATGCCCATAATATTTTTTTTTTAGATTTTGAATCTTAGTAAATATACATAATCATAAAGCACCATTATTGCAATGTGCTGCCAAAACATTGAGGCTCAAAATTTATTGCATGAGTGAAGATGTAATACTAGAGTTAATGCGGCTGACGCATTTCGGAATAAATAGCGGCAGCTCAGGCCGGACATGCAAATAATTCTCTCAATTGGCAGAGCCTGTTCAAAACTACGTTAAAACGCAATCGGACATTGCGTTGAGAAGCGTTCTCTCAAACGACAAAAATAATACAATAATGAAAAAACCACAAGATGATTTTCAAGTAAGTGTTTTCAAGTAGTCTATGCGGATGAGAGAAATCAAGTGGACACACTATCAACACTTCCGACGCACGCACGCCTAAGTCAATAACGGCGTTTGGTCATGACATCGTAAACTATCGTCGACATGTCATAGTAGACGGCATAAAAGAGCGACGACTGAAATAAATGTCGGCGCGATGACGGCGGAACCATGACCAGCAAGACGACGTGACAGCAACGTTCCTGATATGACACGTGACAACGGCTGCGAACTTGCTCTTCCTTACTCGCACGTTCATCGTCCTCTATCGTCCCTTTTCTGGTGCCTGGAGGAACCAGAGCGGGTACATACAAATATACACATACACTGAAACCGATTACAGCCTCACGACTACTACAAGGTGAATACGCCTCTGGCAATGAGTACCTTCAGTTCAGCAAACTAACATGTGGCCAAAACTTATTGATCAGGAACGTACTAACTGGTAAAATTCAGTTAGTCAAGGGGCATCCGAATTTTTTTCTGTCCACCATTCCTGTGATGAATCTCGGGCCAGAAGAAATTTTCGATAATTTTTTCTAAAAATCAAGTTTGCAGAGTAGAGACGCAGCGGAACGCGACACGGCGCTAAATACGCCGGAAGTTAAGCCTAACGTGGCTGCTGTGCTGCCTCGGTGGGCGAGAATCTGGTGAGAAGAATTTGCACAAATTTGCTGAACCGGAGCTCCTGTAGATAGTTAGTCAAATAGGGTTTAATGGCGCAAAAGCGGCTAAGGCTATGCTACGCCAAACACGACGTGTTTTAAAATCCAATGAATGAAGGAAAAGGCTTTGTTAATAATCTATATTTTATGTAAAAATGCAGTGTCGTCTAGAAATTTACGGACGTCACATAATGGTACTAGCGGATCATCACCTAAAATTAGAGCAGGGTGTAAAGGTATGTGTAGTTGATATAATTTGTGCAAAAGTGTTCGTCTGTGTGTTTCAGTCTGCGTACATGTGAGTAATATGTGCATAACTGCTAGTGGCTGTTGACATTTCTCGCATGTTGGTGTGTCTTCTTTCGTAAGTAAGTAATTGTGTGTGAGGTGTGTGTGCCCAATGCGTAGTCGGCATAAAACTACTTCGATGAATCGCTCCTGATGATAGCATGACTTCCACTCGCCAACAATTTGTTTCGTGAGATGCAGTTTGTTGTCTGCACAACGGCCCCATTCGCGTTGCCATTTCGCCATTTCGCCGTTAAGGCTTTTCTAATCGCGCGGATGCTATCTTTGTATGGAAGTCTTGTGTTTGTTATCTCATTGTTCGCTGCCATCGATGCACATCTATCGGCTGCTTCGTTACCCGGTATCCCAACATGACTTGGTACCCAGCAGAAGCGGATTCATCTCCCGTATTTATTAAGCGCGACCAAGTTTAATATATCCCCTAACAGAGGTTCACACTCAGATTTCAGATTTAGAGCCTTCAGTGTACTTATGGAATCAGTGTATATGACTGTGTCTTTGTGCTTGCCAGTGATAATCTTTTTAACTACAACCCATACAGCGGAAACTTCAGCAGTGAAAACAGAGGCATGTTTTGGTAGACGAATACTTCTTTCCCAATTTTCTGTTACGGCCCCTACACCCACGTGTTCTTTTGTTTTGGACCCATCATGCAGTGTAGAATTGCATGTGATTTTGATATTGGGCCTGAAGAGCACGGAATTCCTGTATAATGTGTTCATGTGGAGTGTCTTTTTTCCTTAAATGTGTTAATGTCCAGTCGCACAACTGCGTGAAATCGTACCACCGGTCCAGCCGTTCTGGTTTCTTGGCCACCTGGAGGACCTCGTGGGGAATTTCATAATCCCGGCAGTATTGCTCATACCGCAGTACAAGTGGCCTAATCATGTTTGGTTTATTTGTGTAGTGTAGGCGTGAGTTGCACTGTGTGACGATGTTGTAGCATATGTGTTGCGGTGATGACTGAATTCTGAATACGTAGGAGAATCTGTGTAATGCTCTGCGCTGGTGTAATGACGGTTCATTACATTCAACATATAAAGTTTGAATAGGTGATGTTCTGTAGGCACCACTTGCCAGTCGCAATCCAAGGTTATGTACTGGATCAAGTCGTTGGATATAGGACTGTCTGGCTCAGCCGTAAACCACGGAGCCGTAGTCTAAAAGGCTACGCACAAGAGACCGGTAAATACGTAAAAGACAGGTTCGGTCGGAACCCCAGTGCTTATGAGATAGAAGTTTAAGGATATTCAAGACTTTATTTGCCTTAACCTTTAGTGTTTTAATGTGGGATAGGAAGTTTTAGTTTTTTGTCATAGGTTACTCCCAAGAGTTTATATTCTTGTTTTACCGGCAGCGCGACGTCATTCAATCTTAAATCCGGGTCTATGTACAACCCTCGTTTTTGCGAGAATAGCACTGTAACAGTTTTTTGAGTACAGAAGCGAAAGTCATTTTTCTCAGCCCACTCCATTAGTTTATTAATTGTTATCTGGAGCTGCCTTTCACATGTTCGTAATCTTGAGGCGCGGCACGCTATTTGCAAATCATCGACGTATATGGAGTGCATAAATGAGGGGGGAATGACTTTGTTAACAGAGTTCATTTTTACTATAAAGAGTGTTGTGCTTAGTGCGCAACCTTGTGGCACGCCGTTTTCCTGGATAAATGTGCGCGAGAGCACATTGCCTAGACGGATTTGGAGTGTTCTGTTGGACATAAAATCAGCGAGTCAGTTTAGCATTTTGCCACGGATTCCTATTGCCGCGAGGTCACGTAAGATTCCAAACCTCCACGCGGTGTCATACGCTTTTTCTAAATCGAAGAACACTGCCAGGCAGTGCTGTTTGTGTACGAATGCCGCACGTATTTCGTGTTCAAGTCGGACGAGGTGGTCTGTCATTGAACGCCCTTTTTTATAGCCGCACTGATGAGAATCAATGGAGTTCCGTATATGAAGCGTGAAAGTTAATCT
This sequence comes from Dermacentor andersoni, assembly GCF_023375885.2. Lineage (NCBI taxonomy): Eukaryota > Metazoa > Arthropoda > Arachnida > Ixodida > Ixodidae > Dermacentor > Dermacentor andersoni. The sequence goes on along the minus strand of NC_092817.1, from coordinate 187,581,291 downwards.
GGCATTTACGATACTTTCATATGTTTTCGCCAAACAACTTGTCAGGGCAATGGGTCGATAGCTGCTTGGGGATGTGGGGGATTAACCTGGTTTTAAAAAAGCACAACTATTGCGTTTTTCCAGCTTTTTGGCATGTTTCCGGATTTAAATACTTTGTTAAATAATTTAAGGAGAGCCTCTACGGATGCTTGGGATAGGTGTGCGAGCATGTAATCATGGATCCGGTCAGGATCTACTGCAGTTTTCTTGCCAGCACAGAGAACCCTGTTAAGTTCTTGTACCGTGAATGGAGTGTTGTATTCGTCGCTTGACATGCTAGCAGTTGGTAGTTTCTCCTTTTCGGCCGACAGTTTTTATTTTAGGAACGTGTTTGAATAGTTAGCCGAGCTGGAGACTTTGTAGAAATGCTCCCCAAGTATATTCGCTTGCTCTTGTAGTGTTGTTTGAGTACCTGAAGGTGTAAGTATGGGTATCGTGTATGATGAGTAGTCCCCCTTAAACTTCCTGACCTGTTCCCACATCCTTTTGGATGTGACTGTGCTATTAATTGTAGATACACATTTTTGCCAGGAAAATTTTTCTGCCTGTCTCCGGATATATCGAGCTTGCGCTTTGGCTTGTTTTAAATTTAGAAGGTTGTTATATGTTGGGTACCTGCGTAAGATTCCCCAGGCCTTTTTTGGTGCTTTTTTGCCACGGTGCATTCATGTGTCCACCAAGGATTAAGCTTTTTTCGAACAATGTCAGAAGACTGCGGCATGGCTTTTTCGGCTGCAGAAATAATGCAATTGGTAAACTTTTAATTAATTTCCTCAGTGCTTAGGTCCGTTAAGATAAGTTCCTCCGGCCTGGCGCTTTCCGTATATACAGCCCAGTCTGCCATTTGTAACTTCCAGTGGCGTGGTTCGTGGGATAGAATAGGTAGTGTTGATGTAAGGTGGATTAAAGCAGGTAAATGATCACTGCCATATGGATTCTCCAGTACGTCCCATTTAAAATCGCTAAATATATCCGGAGAGCAAAATGCTAAATCAATGCAGCTAACAGTACGTGAACTCGGTGAAAAATGAGTTGGCGCCCCTGAATTTAAAAGACAGATGTTTTTTGTTAAAATAAAACCTTCGATAAGTTGTCCTCTTTGGTCATTCTTATCGCTGCCGCAAAGAGTGCAATGAGCATTAAAATCTCCAACTAAAACAAAAGGTTTCGGCAGATGGCTAATTAGCTTTTCCATGTCTCGAGTCGTGAAATGGGTATGGGGAGGGATGTACAACGAACAGATGGTTACAGTCCTAAAAGTTAAAACGGTGACAGCTACTGCCTCAAATGCAGTATTTAGTGAAACGTTCCGTGTAGGGATGCCGCCTTGAACGACAATAGCGACACCTCCTGATAGACGACTGGAGTTTTCGCGGTCCTTTCTTATGACTGTAAAGCCTTTAAGAAAATTTGTATGCTTTGGTCCGAGGCTCGTTTCTTGAAGGCAGATTGCCACTGGTGATAACTTATTTATAATGTCTTTGATGTCACCTAGATTGTGAATTAGGCCTCTGCAACTTCACTGAATGATGAAAGCCATGTTATTGGGATTGGAAAAAGAGTTACTTGTGTGAGTGAGCTTACGGGTTGTAGGTGACATGTATTTAAAAGCTGATTACTCTTATAAAAGGCGGTAACCGTTCTGGTTACCTTTCCTTTTCTCAGCGAAGGTATAATATGCTTATCCTTCTGTAAGCGCTCCAAGGAACGCTGGTCGTATGGCGTCAATGGCGCCGGGGTTGTCGGATCGACCTCCATCGCCTTTTCCGAGGCGCTGGACGATCGACAGCCAGGCGCCGAGACGCGTGTCTCGGGCCGTGGGGTACGGTTCAACTTCGGGCCCTGCAGCATTGTGGTCTGCTGGGCCGTCTTCGTTGCTGATGGAGCAGCACTGGCTGCAGCCACCAAGCACTGGCTGCAGCCCCAACCGCCCCGGTTGGGGTTTCTACAGGAGTACCGGACGTGGACCCTGTAGATTCCTGAGGCCGGTGTGACGCTGCCCCCTGCCGCGTCACACTGGCATAGCTTGCTTGAGGTAAGTGCCCTATCCTTTTCCTCGCTTCGTAGAATGAAATCTTTTCCTTTACTGTGATTGCTATTATTTCTTTTTCTCTTTTCCAGCAAGGGCAGCTCCGCGAGTAAGCAGGATGATCGCCCTTGCAATTGACACATTGTGCGGGAGCATTGCAGTTGTCAGATGGATGGTCGTTGGCATTACACTTTGCGCATGTTTCCTCTCCTCTGCATGATTGAGATGCATGCACGAACCTCTGGCACTTGAAACAGCGCCTTGGGTTGGATATGTACGGTCTGACGTTGGTTTTCAGATATCCTGCGTCAAGTGAACTAGGAACAGTGCTACTACCAAATGTCACAATCACATGTTTCGTCGGGATCTGTTGGTCATACCGTCGTAGTGTGATTCTCTGAACCTTAATTACGTTTTGCTCCTGAAATCCTTCGAGGAGCTCTTCGTCGCTGAGGTTCAAGATGTCTTCTTCAGATATAACTCCCCTGCTAGTGTTGAGTGAGCGGTGTGGAGAGATTGTCACTTTGATGTCACCGTATTTTTCATTGTTTATTAAAGAAACTGTATCGCTTGTTTTTTTTTTTCTAATATGTACACTCCAGACCTTGTTATGTTGTACAATGCTTTTAATACTTGTATAAGATAGGCATATATTTTTTTCACTGTCAATTAATAATGTATGTCTATTATGTTTTTATATGTTCCATATACTCTGTTAATATTATTGTAACGCCCCCCTTACCCAATGCCTCATACGAGGCCTGTAAGGACATTCTTAAATAAAGAATAAAAAAAAAATAAATAGTGGTGAGTTCGGCGAGTTTTTCAAGTTGGTCTTTTTGGTCAGTTCAAGGAGGAGGTCTCCGCTAGCCATCTTCGTGGCTTTGTAACCAGCTTCAATTGTATTTGCTAGGCATTTCGATACTATGAATGGTGATTGTTTCCTAACGGTGGTGTTGCCTTCACTATGAAGAACATGGTATTTCGGAAATGTGTCTTGGCTTGGTTTCAAAAAGAACTGAAGAGTTGCTTCGGTGCGACCTCTTTTCAGAGGCCGATCTGAATGTCGTGGGAACGCTTCTGCCATTGGATGGTTTCAAAATTCGGTGGCGGTGGTAGCCACCCACCACGGAGCCCAACAAGGGGACGCTACAGGTTCCAAGAAACCTGCAGACGCCAGCTATACAGCGCCACTATAACCTAATGTATATACCCAAGGTTGAATATATCACACACGGTTAACCCTTGCCGCCAGGAAATACGGAAGTAATAAGAAGTGAAGAGAAGACAGGAAAGATGAGAAAGTGGGAGAGAAAGACGAAGATTGGAGAGGAGGACAGGAAAAGGCGACTGCGGATTTCCTCCAGGTGGGTCAGTCTGGAGGTGCCGTCTGTGTGAAGCCGAGGCCGAAGAGGTGTGTTGCCTCCGCCGGGGGGCCTTAAATGTCCAAACACCCAGCATCGGCTCAACCCCCAGGATCCCCTTTTCCCCAGACACGGCTAAGCGGCGCACGGCTACACGCCGGAGGGTCCAACCCTCGTGTGGTCGGGTACGTGGTGTCGCAACACACCAAACGCCTGCTGACGCAGACGCCCCTGCGGGGGGAGCTCCTGTAGAACAGCCGCCTCACAGATATCGTGCCAAGGAACAGCCGCGTCCAAGAGATGCTTCGGCTCCCGTATGCGAAACGGGAAGGCCGAATGTCCGCGCTTTGTCAATAATGAAATGAGACGCCGTCCTCCCACGAAAGCAGTAATGATCAGGAGCTTCGCATATTTATTGCTAAACATTCAGGGCATACTTATATAAAAGAATTGCTCCTTGTATCAAATCCTTTGAGCTTTACTCTTTATTCGCGATGTTGCTGCGCATTCAGAAAGCTACATTGAAAAATATCCTTCAGGAAAGTGTTCCGAGGATGGTCTTTGGTTTAGGTAAGATACTAGCGTAGGCGATGAAGTTGTGGCTCCAATGACAGTGCAGGTGATTGACGTTTATCAAATTCAGACAACCACGTTACCTATTAAGGTTTAGGTCGTTCTGCATTGTAGAATAATGGATACGTTGGCATCATTATTTGGTGTCGGCTATACGTTTTCACACTGAAGTACTACATACTCATCCTGAAAGAACAAGGTGGCACTGTACTACATGTTAAGGCTGATCCCATACGCGCCTAGGTGGAAGTGTGCCTCTTATTCTGCGTACAGCAAACAACATTTATTACATCTGTACCTCAGGGGTTTAGCGAAACCATACGATCGATTGAGGTCAGAGTTAACGGGCATAGTTAACGAAAGGCAGCGAATGAAAAAACAGTGTTGGCTGTATTTAACCAAATTGGCAAAAATACGGAGAAGGCGCATGGTTGCTCGCTTTTAATGCAGCGGCTCTGACTGTTTTGCTTCACGAGGTCACGCTAATAAGGAATGGAAACGAGAAACTTCGACTCAGCCTCTGTTTCGGTGACGCGGATGAACGAGACGGAAATCTACGCGGGCGATGTGAGTGCGGGGTCTCACGATGTGTGGCCAAATTAAAGTAAGTCTGTTTATTTTTCTTTTTATTTATTTTGGTATATTAGAAAGTTTGACGGAGGAGGGCGAGAATGCAGATGAATGGTGTAGTAAGCGAGGGCCTGAAATTTGGCAGTCTTGCAGTCATGAGTTGGTATGAGAGGGCTTATTAGCCAGCTGCCTGCTTTACAGCTGCCTGCCAGTGGTTTACCTCACACTATATTTCAAAGTAAGTTACGTGGTTTGTTTTTCTTCTATTTCTGTCCTCATTGCTGTTACGGATCTCTTTTTCTTTTGAATGTTCCTGCGAGAAAACGTTCCTGCATATTCTGTGGCGTCCGCGAAATGGCAATTTGCAAACGGTGCCAGTCGGCTTTCCTCTTCAAGCCGAATGCGGCTTTGGCGGGCCTATCATGTACTCGTGATGGTGAAACTCTTATGGTAATAAATTGTTGTTGTCGTTATTGTCGTCCGTGTGGACCTTGTTGTTGTGCAGTCATACTACGAACCCTGAACGACGCTATATTTCAGAGCAGCTGTTGCATAAGGGGAATGCAGAAAGTTGAAGCAAGCTTTTATTTTCAAAAAGCTCGCCTAACTCCTTCTTTTACACATTGTTATAATTTCTACGCTGAACTACAGCAACGCATCCGTCCAATCGAAGCTCGATGTAGTGTTTGTAGGCAGTATCCGTTTCAGATGCATACTTAAATTATTCTCCCTAAATGGCAAAGATGCTGTTGCGCGTTAACAGCAGTATCTGCCGTGACCAAGTAATAAATTGAATCTTCACGCCTTCAGAATAGTATACTACCTATTTTTACAAGTAGAGTTAACAGAAATTCTTTTTCAGCGAAATTTATCGACATGCACAACGCAATTCAGTATTGCAAAAGCATGTATACTCGCGGACAATTTTCTGTGGCAATGAAGCGAAAGCTATACGGAGACCAAGGGCGCCCAAGAGAGAGCGCTTCTGAAAAGAGTCCCGTGTTTTCATCCACGTTAGTTTACACTCCAGCAGAGAAAATATAAATACTTTATTAGCAGCAGCTAAATGGGACAAAACCTACCACTGAATGTAAATGTGTACTTACTTTGCGGCTTTTCTCTTCCACGCCTGGGCAAACGAAAAACCGACGCACGTCAAAGCTGCCTCGATTCGGCGTGTTCCGAGCAACCAAAAGCTTTGTCAGACGCTGCTGGAGTACTTGGTGTGGTAACACATGTGCAGAAGATCCGCCCCCGTAGCTTTACCTTCATTGCCACAGAAAGTTGTCCACAAGTGTAGACCCCTTTAATTACAGCTTCTTATAACTAAGCTTTAAAGTTCCGCGAGGCACTGCGTTTCGAGAGAAATCTATCTAAACTTGAGGCCCGACATCAGAGAGCAGACGAAACCTCCTCCTTCAGGAAACATGGCTCGCGTAAATTTAGTTCCTTGCAAGCACGAAGTCATCGAGCACGCGCGGCAGCCGAGAGAGCCACAGCAAGCGGCCTTCTAACCGTGACGTCGCTGGCGAGAGGACGCCACTACCGTTTCTGGCCGCAAATGTGTCACACATATTATTAAGGCGGAAGCCTTAGGTGTCTATGTTGGCGATGACCTTGGCGAAACTGCGCCGTGACGAAAAATGACCGACGCCACAAAGAGTAAAAACGTGTCAAGAAATGCTAGGATAGACGTAATATTTCTCAAGGAGGTTCCTGTAAACAAAGTGAATTAGTGGCTTTGAGAACAATATTTGGCACATCTCGGTGTGGGTGGTAAGTAGCAACGTTTAAGAGGTTCGGCCGCTCATATTGACTCGTCTCAGGGTGTAACGACACGGCACATATACGCAGATATGCATGTTTTGCAACGCTTTGACACTTTCATATCAGCGATGCACCTTTTCCACAATATTTGACGATAACAACGATCTGCGGCTGTAGATGTCGACATGAACAAGTGCACCGCTTTGATAAATCCGACGCCGAAGGCTGCGATCGAAGATTCTTGAATATGCGAAATGGCTAAATAATGTGTAAAAAGAAAACAAAAGGCGATGTCCAAGTGATGAAATCAGTGACCCATTCCAAGGCAGCCATGTAACCAAACTGAACTCAGCGTGCCTTTATCGGCCACACTGTTCGCCGAACGGTGCACTCAGGCTTGCTCATCCAGTAGTCGGTGAGTGCTACTTGGCTTCCAGGAACGACATGCTGTCTCGAAGAAGCCAGTAATAATGATTCGCGATCCACGAAACGCAAAATCGAAGCGCACTGAACGTGGCCGAAGGTACACAAGTCAACCGCCGAAAGTCCCGGACCATTCCAAAACGTTTTCAGCGGCGTGCGGCAGAGGGAAGCACAGGAAAACGAAAAAGGCTGATTGCTGTCGCGACAGATCTTGCGCGGAAAAGCGGGTGCGCGAGTTCTGCGCTTTGACGTCACAGCCGGAGCGGCGGCAGCAGCGGTTTTCGGCGGCGAGTGATGCAGGAGCGAACACGCTCTTGCGGCTCGCGAGGATGGCCGGGCAAGTTCGCCACTGCGGAAGACGCGTGTGCCGGTGCGCCTTACTACTGAGGAGGTCGCCGTAGTGCCACATGTGACGTTCCCATTGCGTCTCGTTATGTCTTCCAAGAAGCCCAGCCTCGATTGTATAACTTAATGCATTACCAATGTCTTGCAAACCAGTCCAATCCCTATCTTATATCTTCATGTATTACCAAATGTGCAGCAGGCTTTCGCATTCGTGTCTCAGAAGAGTGTAACACCTGCCGAACTTTTCTGTGAGAGCCACGCTGGAGCGACGTTGGGCGGACGGCAACTAAAATCGGTGACACCCTAAATGCTACAAACTAGCTGCACCCAAAAAACTATGCCCACCTGCTCTTCACCTCTGAAAGACAACTGACCAAATTGGACTTAGCTCTTGTAACCTAAATGCTGGGCTAATCAGAAAATGAAAGCTCATTGTTTCAAGCTAAAACAATAACTTTGCCCGAGAATGATGTCAGGACCCGCCACAAAAATTACCCTAAACACTTATATGTCTTCCCGAGACCAGCGATGCAAAGTTGTGTACAGAAGCAACAGCTGTTTGAAAAGCCGATTTACGCTCAAACCGCCGGCGGCACCTTCCGGCTGCCGCACGCGTGCGGTCGTGTCAAAAAGCACACGTGTCGCACGCTAATGCAAAAATTTCAATTTACACTGCATTCCACCATGCAGTGTAAACCGAAATGTCTGCATCAGTGTACAATATCTGCAGTTTTTGGACCGCGCGCGTGCGGAACCCGATGCTGCGGCGTAAATCGGCCTTATACAAGCTATGCATTTGACATGAAATAAATAAGTGACCCTAATTGGTTGTACATATTTTGTGTATAATTGTGAGGGCACCACAGCTATCTCGGCTCTTTTTCAGAAGTGAAGAGGAGGAGCACTGTACGTTTGTATGGGTGGAGCTTGTTTGTAATTATTCTTATGTGGTCACCGACCATAGAGGTTAAATCGCCTTCTAAATTTTACAGCGTAAGCTGCACGGGGCTCATGCCAAAAGAGCCATTTTGGTTCGGTATGGTGTCCGCCGCCGCCGGGGTTCGTAGCAGCTATAACCGGGAGTGAGGGGGAAAGAAAGACCCAGTTCCGGCCGGGATCGAACCTGGGTCCACGGCGACAGAGCTCGCTATTATGCCACTGAGCCACTGAGCCAGTCTTCCCCTGCCGGTTGTTAACCTTAGCTTGTATTTCTGCAGCTTCCGCTGACCACTGGGAAACAGCCGCATTTCTTTTCTGTCCGCCACTGCTACGATAAATTTCGGGCCAGCATAACATTGTGATAGCTTTCTCTGAAATCCTGTTTGTTGAATAAAAGCACATCGGAACGCGACGTGACTCTAACTACACCGGAAGCTAAGCCTAACCTGGCTGCTGTATACTGCCTCGTTGGGCGATAATCTGGCGCGAGGAATTCGGACAACATTGCGGATCCGGAGCTCCTGTAGAAGATCCGCCTCACAGACTTCGTGCAGATGTCAAGGAATGGCCGCGTCGAAGGGACGCTTCGGCTTGCGTAGCCGAACTGGGAAGATCGAATGGCACGCTGTGTCATGAATGAAATGAGGCGCTGGCGTCACACCAAAGCAGGGGCCGTATTCTGTAGCGGTTCGCTTTGGAACCGGTTCGGCCTGGCTGCTGCCATTGGTCGGTGCTTCGCTGTCGTCATCCCTGGTGGGCGGGACGACAAATTTTGTTGACGTCACCCAAGTTGTCAATTATCTGGAAAGGAACCGGTTCCCTGCTACGAGAGGAACCGCGGAGAAGTGGTTCGCTCGAGGGTCGCGCGCGGTGGCGGGGATGATGTCGAGGGTTCCTAGGGCAACCGTCGCTGCCGGCTAGCCTCGCGCCAGCTGAGGAGCCGGCACCTGGTGACGGCAATGGCGGCTCCTTTGGTTGTGCTACTGGCGAGCGCCGAAAGACAACGACGCGACGAGAGGCAACGACGTGACGCGTTCGGCATGGCCGAAGAAGAGTTTCGAAGGCATTTTAGGCTCTCCGAAGACATAGTGCGACGTCTTTGCGATGAGGCGGAAGAACATCTCGGACCTCAAAGATTTCGTGGTGTCGACACTACGATGAAAGTGCTGTGCGCGCTGCGGTTTTTGGCCACCGGGAGCTTTCAACAGTGCGTTAGGAATGAAGAAGCGATTGCACTGTCGCAGCCTTCGCTCAGCCGGATCATTACAGCGGTCGCCAAGGCCATTGCGGTTGTGGGAAAGAAAAAGGATGGGTTAGATTCCCATCCACGGCGCAACAGAAAGCCGCCGTCAGCTGCTGGCCCAACTCACACGACGCCTTTGCTAGGTAGGGGTGCTCCTCGACAAATGAAACGAGTATTTCGCGCTGCCTCGCTGAAACATGAGGACCCAGCCGCCTGTCCTTGTGCGACGACATCGTTTCGGTTTCGGCGCGCGAACAAGTCCAAAAGGTGAACAAAGCGAGGCAAGCTGTTTGCATAACGTATGGCATGCACACCACCTAGCGACTAAATAAAATTATATTTGCAAGTATTCTATACAAACCAATGTTTTTTTATCAAACCAGCACCATCCTTCAATTGCTATACGGTCCCCCAAGTACAAACAAAAATGATGACGTAATCTTCCGGCAGACCGCCGCTAGTTGATTGGCTCCCCTCACGCCGCCCCGTTCCACTCTTTCTTCGAGTGACGTAAGCCAGACGTAAGAGCCAGACCGAACCGGTTCCAAAGCCAACCGCTACAGAATACGGCCCCAGTAAGGATCATTAGCTTCGCAGATTGTTTATTGCTAAGCGTTGAGGGCACACTTATATTAAAGAATTACTCTTTGTACCAAATCCTCTCAGCTTTACTCTTAGCTCGCGTGATTGGGACGCATAGAGAAAGTTACATTAAAAAATATCATTCAGGAATGTAGTCCTAGCATGGTGTTTACCTTAGAGAACATACTAGCCTATAAGATTAGAGACCTTGGCTCCAATGACAGTACGCCACTGCTGCTATTCGAAGAATTCAGGGACACTCATGGCTTCCATAACCGAGATGCTGATCTAACCTATTAAGGTTTAGGTCGTTCTTTACTATGGGATAATGAGACTACGTTGCATAACCGAGATACTGATCTAACCTATTAAGGTTTAGGTCGTTCTTTACTATGGGATAATGACACTACGTTGGCACCTTTACATGTTTTTCACACCGGGGTACAATACATGCTAGATCTGAAAGAACAAGGTGGCCATGCGCGAATTTTAAGGCTGATCTCATCCGCACTTAGGCAGCAAAGTGCCTGTATTCGTTCTTTTTTTTTTATTTTCTCGTGACAACAGCAAACAATTTTTATTTCATCGGTGCCACAGGAAGAGCTTGGAGAAGCCGTACGATCGAGTGAGGTTAGAATGAAGGAAAGGCAGCGACTGAAAAAAAATAGTGTTTACTGTACTTAATTAGTTTGCAGAATAAAGCAGCACAAAGAAGCGCATGGTTGCTCAGTTCTAATGCAACAGTTGTTCTGACTGATTTGTTTCACGAGCTGCCGCTAAAAAGGAATGGAAACGAGAAGCTCGGACTCCGACCTCTGTTACGGTGACCCGGAGGAACGATACGGAAATTTAGGTGGACAAGGGTAGTATGGGGTCCCACGATGTGTGGCCAAATTAAAGTGATTTCATCTTTTTCTATTTTCTTTTATAACACGAAGTTTGGGGGGAGCGGGCTCGAAGAAAGCGTACGAATATTGCAGTAATTGAGGGCCTCAAATCTGGCAGTCTCGCAGTCATGAGTTAGTATGAGAAGGCTTATAAGCCAGCTGCCTGTTTCCCAGCTGCTATACTCACCAGTACATGACAGGCCTGCCAAAGCCGCATTGGGCTTGAACAGCAAAGCCGACGGGCAGCGTTTACAAACTGCAATTTCGCGGAAACCACAGAATATGCAGGAATGCTTTCTCGCAGCAACATTCAAACGAGAAAAGATCCCTAACAGCAATGAGGACAGAAATATAAGAAAAAAAACAAGCCACGTAACTTACGTTGAAATGTAAGTACGCACAATAAGGCAACCGTTGGCAGTCAGCGCCCGTCCTGTGTTTCTGCCGTCTGTCCGTGTTTCAGAGATGTTTTTCTACCATGCAGACATATGCATCACAGAAGATGAAGAAACTATTGCTTTCCCAGCTAACGAAAAACTCCTGGCCTGATCGCTTGGAACCACGCCAGCTCTAGCTTGTATGCAGTGGGTAAATGTCCTATAAACGCTTCCTATAGCGCGCGAGGAGACACCCGAAGTGACAGGGGCGCCGCGTAGCGTCGATACGTACAAACATTGAATTGCGTTTCCGTTATGTTCCCTCAGCTGTCCCCACACGTAGCAGTTGCATATAGCTCTTGCATGCAGCAGGTAGCTAGACCTAGTTAAGTCAAGCTGGCAGGCGACTATTTGTCACCACCCGGATTAGAGGTTAATGACAATAAGCCATCATTATCATCGTCATCATCAACAACAGCAGCAACATACCGCGTCAAGAGGTGAAGGGACGTGTCATGTACGCCAAGTTGTCTTTTCAGCGGTGTTTACTCTTCCGCACATGTTATGGCGCCTCCTCGAAAGATACGTACCGCGGCTCAGGGAGCGCATCGTAGAGCTACGTATGCGCCTACAAACAAGCAACATCGGGCTCAGCAGGCCGCTGTGCAGTGAGCAGGACAAGCCTCTGCACCAGCCGCAGATCCACATCGACGACAGCAGGACAGTTCAAATTGTTCCAGTGAAAACGAGGCGACGAAACTTCGCCGCGAAGACCCTGTAGTGCGTGGTTCCAAAAATGTAGCGCCAATAGAGCCGTTCCTCCAGTTTACGTTGTGACTGTGCTACGTGTGCCGTGCTGGCCTGTGACTTTTTTTTTCATCAGTTATCATCGACGTCATCAGTCATCACATACCTAGTTGTACAGGGACGTACAGCCAATAACCCTAACGGCACATACCCTCTGACACATACCAAGCGGCCCTAGCGGGACATACATTTAGATTGCACCCTCCCTAGGAACGGCCCATGAAAGAGGTAAGAAACTTGTATACCCTGTACGGAAAAGCGGAAGCAACTCGCCAAGAAAGACATCGTGTTTCCTAAATTGCTGAAGTAAGAATAAGCTTCTGAAACAAATACTTCCATATCATCCTGTTTAGGAAAAGTTGGCTTAAACAAGAGACGATACGAACACAATACGGCACAATTTCACTAGGACGATAGCATACACAAAAAACGAAGCATTGTACACACGGCAGGTTTTCAAGGTAGTGTCCGAGTCCTCACCAACTAACATATAACCACGTACACTCACGGAAAGGCGCAGTGACATAGTCAAAGTTGAGAAGCGCGATCGCCCTCCATTCCTCTGGACGAACTGATGATGAATCGTACTTAGGTATCAGCACAATACGACCGTCGCGAAAGCTAGACGGAAATAGAAAGTTCTCAAAGCAGCGGCTGATAAGACGCCAAAGTGGCACCGATATCTTCCGAAAAGGTTAGATAGAACTCAACGGGTAACCCGTTTAACCCGGGGCCGAGCCGCGCTTCATGGAAGATAATGCTGCCTTCACCTCGTCAGCTGGCAGTCATGCACAAAGACGTTCAGCGACCTTAGATGGAACCTGAGGCAGCCCACTAAGCATTTCCGCGTTACCATTATCTATTCGTACAGTCCTACGCGCCATGTTTTCGAAATGCGATACAAAGAGCGAATAATAACGAGCGGGAGGCGACATAGCAGGAAGTGTTCTTGGGGCCATGACCGCATCAGCAGAGTCAGTTGATTGACTCCAATGGCAATACGGAGCTTCGTGGCAGCATCCTCCAGTTCTTCTGACGTGCGTCGTCTTAGTTCACGACCTTCAACTGAACAATACAGACGCCACTGACCCTTGAGCGCGTTGCATGGCTCTGGGTCAGATCTAGAAAGGTCAGATCTAGAGCCTTGCAAACAAGAGCGTGAGTGCGCGTCATGTATGACGCCGATATCCAGGCGCCAAAGTTTTACTGATGAGCAAGAGGGGAACTAAACTTCAAGTATAACTGGTCCCTGATCAGAAATATAAACAGGAGATGAAGGTTAAGTTATCACTACAGATTGGGAGACGTATTGAGCGAAATTGCTTGGCACATAGACACGGTCTAACCTGATAGACAACGCGCCGCGTCGCAATGTCCAGACAAATGAAGAACCATGAAAAAGTCTATATGTATCCGGCAACGAAAAGTAATGGACGAGACGATGCAATTTCCATGCGTTCCAATGAGGGCGACCCGAGACCGGGCCTTGCACATCTGCTCGCGTGTCTAAAACACAATCAAGATCCCCAACAAGCACCACGCGACAACCATCCAGGAAATACACGTCCAGTTCAGGAAAAAAAATCATTGGACTTAGTGACCTGCGAGGGTCCGTAGATGCACAAAATCCGTTTACCTAAATTAAGAAAGCGCAGAATCAAATATGAAAAAGACTGACGTCGCAGTAAAACTCCATTGTATATAATAATACCGACTCCACTAGAACGTGATGTCGGGAAAAAGAAAAAGACAATGTACGTTGAAAGTGCGTTTGAAAGCAAGAACATGTGCAATGGTAAAAAAAAAAAAAACCTTTTTTCTTGCAAACATAGAATGTCACTATTCGTAACGTAGGCCACGCTGAAAATTTCAGCTTTCTTTATAGGACTTCGGAACGCTCGTGTGGTAAATGAAGTAATATTCAGGGTGTCAGCCGCACTTAATTGGGCGCCGCGGAAACAAGTCCACGGAACATGCAGTACACACGTCACTTGTTCGACCCTCTCGAAACCGGCCGAGGTTTTCTTTGGCCGTTGAAACTCGGCGCGGCGACCAGTGGTGCTGCCCGAGACAGGCTGACGCGTGGGCCCGCTTTACTTCACGTGTGACCGCCATATCTACGTTGAATCCATCCACACTTGGCGTGAGTGTAAAACTACTATCAAATCCGAGGCTGAAGCTATCTTCGGATGATGATGATGATGCCGGCATCGGTTAGGCTGCGGGATCGATGTCATCGCCGCCGACAACTGAGGCAGCCGGGGGCTCATTCAGATGCAACACCACAGTGGCATTTGCAGAAAAGCCACAAATCAGATGTGGCGTTGTAAGCGACGCAACTGAGGCGGATGAAGCCGCCGCAGATTTCGTCGGTGTGCTGAGCGTAGAAATCGGAGGACCACGTATTTTAGCGGTGTTTAGAACCTCTGTGCAATCAGGACTGATGGTAGCAGCCGAAGTGGAGGCGCTATCGGCCACGGCATGCGTGTGCTTCCCTGCTCCGGAAGTCAGCGAAGATGGCATGTTGCGATTGGCCACGTCATCGATACCACGGTTTTACTTTACGGTCGAGGAGGCCTGCGAACATGGCGCGTTGTGATTACTCGAGCTGCATGCTTCTTTGTTATTTGCCAACGCTGCTTGATGCAGGGTCAAGGCAGTCTCTTTGGTTACGGCGTCAGGTACAGTCACGACTGCAGCTGACGCCGGATGTGAGGTTGAAGTGGCTCCAGCAGCAGCGTCCGAGTATGTACGCGGCCCAGGGCACACGACCGTAGGGTGGACATCCCTGCAACGCCGACAAGGACGGTCACACCCGTCGCTTTCGCGGCCATGGATACCCCAACGACCACAGAACGCTGCAGGGCACTGTGCACAGTAGTGGTCGCTGGAGCCGCATCGACGACACACGCGTTGCAAGCCGCGGTAGTCAAACGTCACACGATGACCAGACTCGCAGATAAATTGGGACAGGTGTTGTGGTGCTCATTTCCACCCGAATGAAGCGGGTGCCCGTGAGCACGCCACGTTGTCCGCTCATAAGACCAGCGTTGACAGACAGAACCTTGCTGTATGGTCATAGTGCCTGGACGAGGGCTTCGTTCGGAACAATGGACGGCAAGAAGAGGCACGTTACGTTGGTGACATGCTGGCCGACGGGGACGACAAGACAACGCTCCCCACCGATGACAAGGCAGCCAGCATCGATGATTAGAGCCGTGGAAGCCGTGCTCTTGAGAGTGACTTTGAAGTCAAAGCCGCCTATGTGCTAAACGCAGTAAGAATCACATCTCGCACAAATCCGGTGCAAGTCTCTCCGGCCTGGCATCTACATCCTTTGGGAAAGCGCTACTTGGGAGAGTAACGCTTCTCACTACCGCCAAGTTTTTCCGTTCGAATTTGTTCCGGTTTGGTACACGTTATTTCTTTATTGCGATTACCGAGGCGAAGCTACAACGCAGGCGAGAGCATGCGCGGACAAGGAACGCGCGGATAACACAGCCTTTCCACAGCGAGGATGACGTGGCGTTGCGACGACGGCCTCGCGCATCGCCTGGCGCGCAATCGCGACGGCACATGTTCCCTTTCGCCCAATCAACTGCGCAGAGGCGTGCACGTGACGTGGCATAGCAGCCAATCAGAATTTAGTCGCAGTTTCTCTGCTACACACGTCGCCTTTTTCGCCCCATAGGCCATTCAATGGTTCCGCATCAATAATATCGAAATTAAACGGCCAATTGGCGCTGCTTATTTCAGATTCTGGAGGACCAGAGCTAAGACCAACCCCAATGTGTGTGTGTCGCCCTTTTCCGTGCGCTTAGTCTAAGCGCTCGTCCTCCACAATCGGAAAGGAACAACGCATATTACATTGACATATCAATCATTCTACTAAACTGGGTGAAGCGTTGATATCACTTTCAGACTTTTTTTTAAGACGAAGCTTTCTCTTTCTTTTGGGCTGCTGCTGCTGT
This sequence comes from Dermacentor andersoni, assembly GCF_023375885.2. Lineage (NCBI taxonomy): Eukaryota > Metazoa > Arthropoda > Arachnida > Ixodida > Ixodidae > Dermacentor > Dermacentor andersoni. The sequence continues at coordinate 187,565,375 of NC_092817.1, read as the reverse complement.
TTCCATGCGCGCCGAGTCGGCAGGTGGTTCACAGCGTAAAAGCGTGGCAGAGACTAAACTCCGCGCGAGAAATTCGTTAGGACCTTTCCATCACGTCGCATGTCCACAATTCCCCCTGGTGTTCCCGGGGCACCGCCACATTAGCTTCTTGACAGCTGTAAAAACCTGTGGCTCCCCTCAAAAGCACGGCAGGAACTGCAGCGCTTCCCTTGCTTCGAACGTACAAATACAGAGCGGACGTGGATAGAACTGTAGAAAGGAGGGGCAGAGAACCGACGCAGTCGCGAAACGAGTGAGTAACAAACATTTGCAGTTCCCATATAAGGAGAGAGGGCGAGAGAGGGAATAGGTGAGTTCTGAGGGCAGGGAAACAGCAGATGCGCGCAAAGCGAAGGTACGGTCCGGTACGCGACTGCTATTTCTGAAAAAATAAACACCGTGCAAGTTTGTCAAGCGGATGCACTGACGCAAGGCGTGCAGACGCACAGCCGCATTAAAACGCCGTAGGGTCTATGCGAAACTACGGATGCGGTCACACATCAGATCAACACCTCCGCGGCCGCTACGGTAGCATGACAGTAGCATGACGACTATGGCAGCGCCCGAGGTCGCCGGTTCGATCCCGATCACATGTCACATTTCGACGGGAGCGCGAAACACAAAGCGCTAGTGCACTTTGATTTAGGTGCACGTTAAGGGACACCAGGGTGTTAAAATTAATCCGAATTCCGCCAATATGACGCGCCTCATAATCCCATCTTGGTTTCTGGAAGTACAACCCAATAATTCCAATAAAATTTATCATTTCTGCCACGAAGCGACGTGCCATGTGAGGCAATGATAATGCTCACTCCCCCCTGAGATTATGAACACTGGCTCACAACAACGCCTCAAGCAAACACGTCGGTCTCTGTGCAATGTTAAATATGCAGACAAATAGTCGCGGTAACGTTCAACATCAACACACCACTCTCGTATTGCACTACACGTCAACAACAGCGCTAATTGTCAACAAAAGGAAACAGCATAGAAATGTTCTTACATCGATTCCGAAGCTTTCTACGCGATGCTAAGGAAGCTCAACAGCGCCATCTCCAGCCGAGATAAGTCCAACGCGAGGGCCCGGAGTGGCTATTGCGTTTTATACTGCTGAGGGCGAAGTCGCGGGTTCGACTCCCTGCCTCTGCGGCAACATTCTGTTGGGACCGAAATAAAAAAAAAATCAGGCATTATCCTGTATTTAATCGCCCGTTAAGGAATCTCAGGTGCTCAAGGTTAATCCGTAAGACGTCTCCACTATACACGGGGTCCCTCATAATCGACTGCGCAATTTGGGAAGCACAAACCCGGCAATCTTTACTAAGTAAGGAGTCTTCCAAAGAGACACGGAGCACGATTCAGATACGTCCTAAATGACAATAAAATCTCAATATCCGCGAGGTGTTCATCGACACTAGCGCCACATTTCGGCTAGAGCAATTATTTCAGTCTACCTTATTCAGTTCGTGGTTTAAAGAGGGAGGTGCATAAAACGCGGATGCAATAGCAGCCAGAAGGACAGCTCCAATGTAGACTATGAAGTGAAAAGCCGCGAGGCAGAAAAAAAAAGCGATACAGGAAAGCCGTATACAAACAACTTTAAGCGCACGACTCAGTGGAAGGCAGTGATAGCACTTCAAGCAGGGGCGCGAGATACGCACGCAAGATACAGGCAACGCAATTAATCTTTATCTATAAAGATCGACGGCTGCCAATCAATGGTACACTATTTGTCTGCAAAGGTTCTGTATTAAGGCCTTTGGAAGAGACCATTGTCGCCGGCGTGACGTTCTATAAGGCTCCCATCAAATTCTTGCACAAGAGCGATCTGGATTTGAGATGTTTGAAGAGTCCTCCCTCATTCGCCACCATTTTCGTCAACATCGTCAACACCTCTCTCTCTCTCTCTTTGCTGCCATTTCCATTCCCCAAAGCTGAGTAGCAAGTCATAACTGATTCGGGCCGACCACCCAGTTTTTCTGTCATAATACACGTATCTCTCTCTCTCTCTCTCTATCTCCCTTCTTGTGCCCTGTGCATAGACTCGCGCTTGTGATGCGCTGACGTGTCAACGCCACCATAAAACAATTGTAACGTGACGCCCAGAACTCTGGTATTTCGACCCAAAGAGTTATTTCGAGCCGTCGTGGTAGTGGGAAACTAAGGACAAAATGACTTCCTACAACGAAATTGTGAAGTGGTGCTGACTAGAGCGAAGGACTATGACGCCCCCTCAGCCGGGCTTGACCCGTAAGGAGGCGGTTTTATATCGACAACTTCATACGGGGTTGTTTTCACCGCGGTGCTGATGAGGCACGTGTGTACAAGTGTTTATGCAAGTGACCTGTGTTGTGTGTGCCGAAACGAAAGAGCCACTGCAGCTCACATCCTTTGGGACTCTCGAACTCTGGGAATTTGGGACTCTGGACTTTGGAAGAATCCGCACGAAGCTGCAACGAAACAACGATCCCGCCGCGGCTCGAGGCCGCAACGAGGTGCTATGATCAAGATGTCCAAGTCCAGGCCGTCCAGCAGATCTCGGCGGCCCTCGAAAGGCAACGAACAAGCGAAACCGGACGGAGGCTGCCACCCCAAAAGAGAGGCAAGCGCGGTCGACCAAAGGGAGTAGTGCGGCCGCGGCCGAAGTAGAGGCGCCACACGCCGCGAATACGTCATGGCCACGTTACGGTAACGCCTCCCTAATAGGGGGAGGCTAACCGCTCTGCAGGCATTCATAACAAAGTTTCTTTACTCTCTCTCTCTCTCCCGTATTCGGTGGACGCACCTGTAATACGCGTCTAGCGAGGGGAGACGTGCATTTATCGGAGAACCTACTTGAGCGGTTGGGGAAGTAGCCAATTTGTGGTACACTTCAAATTGCTGCGACACATATAGCTCTTCCAGAGCTTTTTTTTTTTTTTTTTTTACAGAAGCCCCAGCGATAGAAAATGGAAGAGCCGCTGGTAAGCGCACGCACGCACGCACACGCACACTTTTTTTTTCTCTACCATTATCTCGTTTCGCGCCGTTAACAGGACCAGCCCTGGTAGAAACGAAACAAAAAAAATTAAATTAAATTCTGTGGCTTTACGTGCCCAAACCACGCTCGGGTTTATGAGGCACGACGTAGCGGGGGATTCCTGCTTAATTTGGACAACCTGGATTTCTTTAACGTGCACCCATTACACGGTACGCGGGTGCCCCTGACATTTCGGCCTCCTTCGATATGCGGCCCTCGCGGCAGGGATTCGATCCAACAACCTCGGTCTTAGCAGCGTTACACCAAAGCCACTACACCTACACGGCGGGTCGTAACAAGAGAGGATCTAAAGTTTCAACGCCGGAGTTCACTGAATCAGTTGTCATGCCATCTTCGTCCTGCCGTCCCTTTGCCGTTGTCCCATCTAAACTCCCCAAACCAGTAACACATTGCAATACACCAAACGATAATCGATGACCCGCTACGTAAAAAAATTATTCCCATGATGCTCAGGATCGCCAATTATTGTTATTAACAAAAAACAGTTATCGGCAGAGCTAACCCTAACCTAGTCGCCGTGGTTGACATAAAAATTGAACTCCGGCAAGGAAGGTTACAGCCTCTTGCGTTGCACTTCGAGATGTCAAGGAAGACGAAAAAACAACTTACATAATGGTATGCCCTCTCCTGTGCAGCAAACATGCGAAACGAGGAAGAAAACCACTTGAAGTTCCGGGTGTCGTCGTTGCATCCAATACACCGATCCTTCAAGGTTTACTGCAGTACGGTGCGTCATGGCCTGTGGCAACTCAGAGATCGAGTGCCCGTACCGTGTGCAAAAAGTATGAGTATGGGCAGTAGGATAACGCACGAGTCTTGGCAAGCAAACGGATTAACATCTGATAACAGAAAAGGTCGTGCCATAAACAAATTCAGATAAAACGGTATGGGTTGTATCAAAGGAGATTTAAAAAAAAGTCTACTACATAACTATTCAAGTAGTTCCCCAAGACTGCCGCGGGATTTGTATGCTTTACATTTTATTGCTATTGCAATTATATACGGACAATAAAAAATTGAACTCTCACCGTCGTTTTCGGCGTCACCGTAAGTTTAGGCATTTCTTTTTTGTTTTTTACACCGGCTTCTACACCTAAATCGGTGTTCACACTTTCACTTAAGCACGAAACAGGCGTTCGATGTTATCGCACGACGAGTGCTGTCCCACGAGTGCACATTGAGGCTATAGCGGTACGAACATCTCATCATCGAACGTATGTGATTCTGCGCCCAGTACGTTAAAAAGGAATAGTTTATTGCGCCGAAACAGGCTCCCAAATACTACAAAAATAAAACAAGAAAACAATAAAGTAGAAACCACCACATGATTTTCAAGCAAGCGTGTTCAAATACTTTACGTAGATCACAGAAATAAGACGGACACACTAGCAACACTAGCGAAGCATTCATGCTGACGTCACTAACGGTGTTTGGTCATGACAGCACAAATTATCGTCGACATGTTACGGTAGACGGCTTGACAAAAAGACGAAACACGTTATGGCGGTGCAACGACGACGGAAACGTGACTACAGCATACCGAAACATACCTGGCCCGCCGTGGTTGCTTATAGTGGCTTTGCTGTTGCACTGCACGCGAAGCACAATATCACGGGATCGAATCCCGGTCGCGGCGGCCGCATTTCGGAGGAAGGGAAATGGAAAAACACCCGTGTACACAGATTTAGGTGCACGTTAAACAAACCAAGGGGGTCAAAATTATTCCGGAGTACCCCACAAAGGCGTACCTCGTAATCTGATATGGTTTTTGCACCTAAAACTCCGTATTTTATTTTAAAATGTACATATTACTGTAATGTTGTGGTATTCGATAGATTGCTAGACTATATGGAAGTTCTAGTACACTTGATCGTCCTCTATCGTCCCTTTTCTGGTGCCTGTAGGCACTCGGGAGGATTGGCACAAATCTAATGATACACTGAAACAAACCTATGGTAACCTGATGACTACTACAAAGGGAATAAGCTTGTAGTACTTACTACCTTCAATTCAGCAGAGTAACATGTGGCTTAAAGTTATTACCAGGAACATATCACTGGTAAAGTTTAGTTAATCAAGGATCATCTTGGGAACGGTCGCGTGTGTTTCCTGTACATCACTCTTACACGATGAATCTCTGGTCGGCATAGCTTTGTGATAATTTTCTCTCAAATGCCATTTGTTGCGCGAAGGCGCAGCGGAACGCGACACGACGCTAAATACGCCGCACGTTAAGACTAACGTGGCTGCTGTACTGTCTCTGCGGGCGCGAACCTGGCCCGAGAAATATTGCGCAACATGGCCAGCCGGAGCTCCTGCAGAAGAGCCGCCGCACGGATATCGTGCTGATGTCAAGGAACGGCCACGCCCAAGGGATGCTTCGGCTTCCGTAGCCGAACCAGGCCCGGACGTCTTAGCGTCACGTACTTCTCCCGCCCCGCGTAGTAAAGGCGGGGAAGGTCGAACAACCGCACCTTGTGAAACATGAAATGGGGTGCTGGTGTCACAGGAAGGTAGTAATGACCATTACCTTGACATATTGTTTATTGCTAAGCGTTCAATTTATTTAAAAGACTTACTCTACCTGCCAAATCCTTGCAGCGGTACATCTTAATTCGCGCGGCTGTGACGCACTGTGAAAGCTACATTAAAAATATCCTTCGGGAACCTAGTCCCAGAATGATGTTTGCTTTATACAAGATAAAAGCATAAGATATGAGACCTCGGCTCCAATGACGAGAACGCCCACTGCCACGGTTGCTTAATGTGGTTATATGTATGTTCATGAGTGAGGACTCCGACAATACTTTGAAAAACAATGCTTCATACTTTGTATATGTTATCGCCCTGGTTGAATTGTGCCGCGATTTTTACTCAATGTTCGTATCGTCTCTTGTTAAAACAAACTTTTCTAAACACACACAATTCGCAGACAACTGTGAATGAAATAAGCTCGCTCCGCTCTAAATGTTTCGTCATTCATTCACGGTTTGTTCTTCCAGTGACAGAGATCATTTCAATCACAATGCTATTGATAACTGTGCTTTCACCAAGCTACTGAAACACAAAAGCTTGAGAGTGGTTGCCAGCACCGCCTGGTATATCTGTGCTTTTGTCTGACCCTTGTGTTTTGTAAACTGCAGCAAGGGTTGCTGTTAGTCTGCGCTGTCTAAGAGGGACAGAGAAGACGGGGAAGTTGTTTCGTACACGAATCGCAACCGTATCACTTTTATGTACTTCGCAAGTGAGTCTGAGACACCTCGTTTTCACAGCGACGACAACGAAAACTACCGAAATACACGTTCTATACCCACCTGCGTAAAACTACCGTGTGCTTCCTGCGAAGCGAACGAGCTGGGTTTGGAGTTATAGGCTTCCCGCATTCACCCTAGTCTCTTGTATGTCTACGACTCAGTAAAGGTGGTGTTGTCTTTCTGTCTTTCTGGTGTCCGTCTCAGCGCGCCTCTGCTGGCCAACTGGCCAGGAACCACTGTCCTGCGCGCTCAATCTTGACACATCGAAAAACTCTCGCGCGAGAGCACGTGAGTCTCGCGGAACCAGTTGATGTTTCGGCGACGAACGCGGCATGAAACTCGGTCAGAGAGCTCTAGCGCGAGGGCACGTCACTTCCTCTGAGACAGGATGCCAGGCCAGCACCCAGCTGCTTTAAGTTAGTAAAAGAGATGCCACTCCCTCGTCGTGCGAAGTGTGTGACCTGCGAACAAGGGGGGGGGGGGGGGGAGGAAGCGAGCTTCTCCTCAAGCCTACTGCAAACGCTACAAAGCCGAACTTCATTACGTCCGGGCCGTTCTGAACTGCAGGCACAATGGCCTGCATAAAAAGGAGGGCGTTGCTGAAGTGTGCTTCTCGCCGTGACATTTGTAACTCCGGAAATGACAGTTTCGTAAAAGGAAAGCTATTGTTTCATTGTGCCAACGGAGTTAGTTACCTGTAGAACGAACTTCTCCGGGAACCTACTCTGAATGCTACAAAGCCGAACTTCACTACGTCAGGGCCGCTGTGAATTACAGACACCATGTCCTCTAAAGAGAAGGCGCTGCTGAATCATGCTGCAATAACAGTTTCAACGAATGCTTCTAAGTCAGCTACACCTGCATGCGCGGACGCCTTTCTTTTGTGACATCAAAAGTGCAATACGCAAGCAATCACCAGTAAAGCTATGGGAACTAGTAGTGCGAGTGCTTTTGTCGCAGCACCAATAAAAGAAGTCTCTTTGAAAGCGGCTACATCACTGAAAAGGAAGCTTTAGCTCGGGTGCTCTAATCTAAATACATGTAAAAGGAGAAATCTTTCTTCTCGGCAACCACTGCACCAAATTTGGCGAAGTCTGTTGCAGTTAAAAGAAAAACCTAGAATCTAGTGACTGTTCGTCTCGAATTTTCGAGTTAGGTTGCCAATTGTTTACTTAAAATTATCCAAAATAGCAAATTTTCAAAAAAAAAAAACTATCAAGCTTACAACTCTGTAACTAAGCAATGAAAAACGATATCACAATTCTGTGAATTGCAACTAATATTATATCTAAAGCGGACAAAATTGACATGTCACAAATAAATATAAAAAAATCTAGTAATATAGAAATACAGCTTTTGGAAAACCCTTGTACACAACGTAACAAATTCACGTAATATATCAAGGGATACATCGAATTTGTCCGCTTTCAAAGATCTAACGGATGCCGTTCACAGAACAGGTATATCTGTTCTTGATGCAGAGCTATTATTTAGTAAACTTCATTAGTAATCATTAGTAATTAGTAAACTTTCAAGTTTTTGAAAATTCTTTTCACAAAATTCAAGCGCTAAATCGAAATTCCGCTTGCAACAGTCACTAGAATTTAACTTTATGTCTCAAATGCAACAAATTTCACTAAAATTGTTCCAGGGGTTATCTCAGAAAAGCGTTCCTGCGTTTTACATGTATTTGAATAGGCCGCGTCGGAGCTGGGCCCGAGCTAAAGCTTCCTCTTAAGCATGTCCACTTCTTGGTAAGTGAGCCGATGTGTATGAAAATCGTTCGTGTTGTATTTGGACACGCCTCTTTTTAAACGAACGAATAAATGAACGCAGTACCGAAAACCACATGCCGTGTTTGTACGAATATAGCTATACGTATATACGTGTGAATAAAAACGCTTCAGCGAAAGTATTTTACGCCGGGGTTCACCATCAAATCCCTGTAACGGATGTGACGTCGGCGGGAACGCGTAAATTACGCTCGTTCTTGACAGGGATGGCGCCGGCATCTAGGAACCGTGATGCGAAGCGCTACATCATGACGCTAATGAGCGCCGACCGTGAGCGATTCGCTAGTCTCAGCGCAGTGGAGGTTTCCACGCGGTGCAGCCTGGTGTAGACGGCGTAGGCCTTTTGCCGAGGTGACGACCCAGTTGCCGCAGGTGGCTTGTCTTTCGCGTCCGACTAGCTTGCGACGCCTCGTCGCCTACGGAGTGCAGCTTCATCGTGCTACAGCAGTGCTTACACGCCGCCATACTGCTTCGCTTGCGATGGCACCAACTAAGAAAACTGCTGTGCTAAGCGGCGGAGAAAGAAAACGAGGTCGTTGGACGAGTCTTGCTTTGGTCTGGCGAGAGAGACGCCAGCGTGAAGCAGAACGCCTTCCCGCCTTCGAGGCGCACGCCGCGAACTCTGCCAGTAGCGTTTCTAAATTAGAGCGGGTGGCAACTCAACTGACTGGCCAGGAAAATACGGAGCCGGATCCAAAATACGCTTGTAGCCCCACCGAAGCCACTACGCAGCAGGACGCCGCAGGGCACGATTAAATATTATTCATAAGTAGCACATACAAAGCTAGTACATATAAAAACACCCCTTCTTCATGACTACAATGGTAGACCATATCTAAATATAATCATAATAAGGCAGTCTTGTAAGTATCTCACTATGTATACTCTATATCTGTGTCAGATGGATAATACGTAGTTCCACGTCAGTTCCACACAAAAGACTGTGTCAACTTGGGATGGAATTAGAATTGGAGATTTCCTTCATGTACTTATAGTGATATAATACTAAACTAGTTAGTGGATTTAAGTTAAACGCAGCTTTCATGAAAGTGAGCTTCACTTATAAGGTACTGCAATCACCAACAACATATTTACATGCTATGTCAGGCTGAAATTCTCTTTATCCTAAGCATCTTCAAGCATTACAACACAGTTCCGCATAATATAACACCTTTTCCAAGGCACAGCAGGATTTATAAAATTTTTCGGTGCATTTTACGTTTGTACAAATTGAAATTTCTGCAAATTTATATTTAGTAGTTGCAGGTTTTCACTCATGCAGAACACGTTGCTTTTCGGGAATGCACTGTTACACGTGCCTCTAAGACTGTGTAAACTTGGGATGGAATTAGAATTGGAGATTTCCTTCATGCACCTTTAGTGATATAATACCAAACTAGTTAGTGGTTTTAAGCTAAACGCAGCTTTCATGAAAGTGAGCTTCACCTATAAGATGCTGCAATTACCAACAACATATTTACATGCTATGTCAGGCTGAAATTCTTCTTAGCCTTAGCATCTTCAAGCATCATGGCACAATTCCAGGCCATATACCACATTTTCCAAGGCACAGCTGGATTCATAAATAAAATTTTTCTGCACATTTCACGTTTGTACAAATTGAAATTTCTGCAAATTTATATTTACTGGTTGCAGCTTTTTACTCTTGCAGAACACGTTGCTTTTCGGGAATGCGGTGTGACACGTGCCCCTTAAGCTCTGGGTAAAACTGTGCATTGTTTTAACGCGTCCCCTGTTTCTTTCTTTCTGTCTTTTTTTACAAATGCAAAAAATATATTTTTAGATTTTGAATCTTGGTAAAAATACATAATCATAAAGCACCATTGATGTAACGTGCTGCCGAAATATTGAGGCTACAAATTTTTTGCATGAGCGAAGATGTATTACCAGAGTTATTGCGGCTGACGCATTTTGGAATAAATAACGGCAGCAAAGGCCGGACATGCAAATCGTTCTCTCAGTTTGCAGGACATGTTAAAAAGCATGTTGAAAAGCAATCTGCCATTTCGTTGAGACGCGCTCTCTAAAACAACAAAAATAAAACATTAATGCAGAAACCATAAGATGATTTTCGAGTAAACGTTTTCAGTAGTCAATGCGGATGACCGAAATCAAGTGGACACACTACCAACACTTTCGACGCACGCACGCTGAAGTCAATAAGGGCGTTCGGTCGTGACGTCATAAATTATCGTCGACATGTCATAGTAGAGGGCATAAAAAAGCGACGACTGAAATGATAGCGCAACGACGACGGAAACATCACTACCAAGACAGCGCGACAGCAACGTGACGAATACGACACGTGACGAGGGCTGCGAACTTGCACTTCTTTACTCGCGCGTTTGTTGCCCCATATCGTCCCTTTTCTGGTGCCTGGAGGCACTCGGGTTGGTTGACACAATTTTACACATACACTGAGACCGATTACAGCCTCATGACTGCTACAACGTGAATACGCCGATAGCATTGACAACCGTCAATATAGCAAAGCAACGTGTGGCCGAAGGTTGTTGATCAGGAACATACTAACTGGTACAGTTTAGTTAGACAAGGTGCATCCGCATTTGTTTTGTGTCCACCTCTCCGATGATGAATCTCGGGTCAGCATATACCAGCGATAATTTTCTCTCAAACCCCTTTCTTGCGTAAAGGAGCAGCGGAACGCAACACGGCGCTACATATGCCGGAAGTGAAGCCTCACGTGGCTGCTGTACTGCCTCGGCGGGCGAGAATCTGGCGCGAGGAATTTGCATAACTTTGCGGAGCCGGAGCTCCTAGCCGCCTCACGCATTTCGTACCGATTTCAAGGAACGGCCGAGTCCAAGGGATGTTTCGGCTTCCGTAGCCGAACCAAAAAGCTGTGCCATTAATGAAACCAGGCGCAGGCTTCACACGAAAGCAGTAATGATCACTAGCTTCGCATATTGTTTATTGCTAAGCGTTGAGCGCATACTTATATAAAAGAATTACTCTCTGCGCCAAATCTTTTCCAGTTTACTCTTAATTCACGAGGTTGCTGCACATTGAGAAAGCTACATTCAAAAATATCCTTCAGGAATGTAGTGCGAGGATGGTCCTTGTTTTAGATAACCTACTAGCGGAGGATAAGAGGTTCTGGCTCCAATGACAGTCCTGTGCCTTACCCTGTAATTCAGAGACACTGAGGTAACCTATTAAGGTTTAGGGCGCGCTTTGTTGTAGGACAGTGAGGCTACGTTAGCATCTATATTGGTGTCGGGTGTCGGCTACACGTTTTCACACTGAAGTACTACACACTCAAACTGAAAGAACAAGGCCGCACTGCACCACATTTTAAGGCTGATCCCATCAGCGCCAAGGCGGAAGGGTACCTGTTATCCTTCTCTTTTTTTTTCTCGTGAGTACAGCAAACAATTTTTATTGCGTCACTACCTCAGGGACTTAGCGAAACCATACGATCGATTGAGGTCAGGGTTGAGAAAACGCAGCGACTGGAAAAAGTGTTCGCTGTACCTAACCAGATTGGCGAATAAAGCAACACGGAGAAGGCGCATGGTTGCTCGATTTGAATGCAGCGGTTCTGACTGTTTCGTTTCACGAAGTCACGCTAACGAGGAATGGAAACGAGAATTTCCGACTCACCCTCTGTTGCGGTGACGCGGATGAAGGAGACGGAAATCTACGAGGGCGACGTGAGTGTGGGATCCCACGATGTGTGGCCAAATTAAACTGAGCCTGTTTCTTTTTCTTTTTATTTATTTTTGTATGTCACAATTTGGGCGAGGAGGGGGGAAGAAAGCATATGAATGGTGTAGTAAGCGAAGGCCTGAACGTTGGCAGTCTCGCAGCCATGAGTTAGCATAAGAGGGCTTATTAGCCAGCTGCCTGCTTTACCAGCTGCCTGCCAGTGGTATACCTCACACTATATTTCAACCTAAGTACCGCCGTTTCTTTTTCTTTTATTTCTCTCCTCATTGATGTTCAGGCTGTTCTTTTTTAATGTTCCTGCGAGAAAACGCTCCTGCATATTGTGTGGTGTTCGCACAATGGCAGTTTGTAAACGCTGCCCGTCGGCTTTGCTCTTTAAGCCCAATGCGTCTTTGGCACGCCTACCATGTAGCACGTAGTCGTGTTGCTGAAACTCTTGTGGTAATAAATTATTATGATTATGATTGTTATTATTATTATTATTATTATTATTATTATTAATATTATTATTATTATTATTATTATTATTATTATTATTATTATTATTATTATTATTATTATTATTGTCGTCATCGTCGTCGTTGTTGTCATTGTTGTTGCATATCATATTGACCGCCAATAAAGACGGGAGGAACGGAAGACAACACAAGAACAACACGGGCTGTAAACTTTCAACTGGTTTATTCACGGCAGACCGCGGGCATAGATAGACAAATAGAACATGCGCAGAACGCAGCAAACACGAACACCCATCAGCCTAGCGGGTCAACCAATTATCAAAAAAAATCTATCTCCGATTGAAACAAGCTAACGGAAGTGTCACTAACACAGTCTTGGCCTTTCGTTTCTATGTGATATGCCTCCATCAGGTCGCGTGCCAGTCCTGTCATCGCTTCTCCCCAGAATCTTCATCTCCTTCAACAGAGGTGCACAGTGACAGCCATTGCAACAACTAGGCCAAACTGAACTACTTTCGTCGTCGTCGTCGTTCAGCGAACCAATTTCACAGTTATGTAAACTTCGCCTAATATTATATCTCAAATGTGCTAAGGTGTTGTACACTGCTCTAAAATATACCACTAATTTGTGAGTTGCACTTTCGCGAAAACATCGTAAAACACTAACATTTCCGCGTAAGCTGCAAAACCATCCACATGGTTTGTCCGCATGAGATCCTCTAACAGCAGCAGTTCAAAGAAGTGCGATGTCTGGCTTTTATGCAGATTTATAGATCTGTAAACATCGCGCTGCTATATACATTATTTCTTTTCCTTGCCAGCCTCGCCAATTCTTTTAAAAATGTACCGGCTCTGAATCCAAACTCTATTTCAAAGATTTGCTAGCGTATACAACCACGGCGCTGCAGTTTTGCTTTCCTTTCCTTCCTTCCTCTCTGCCCTTAAGCTGGCTCTCTTAACTACTACACGCAGAGACAAAACAACAGCGCGCGCATTAGATCCCATAGATGAGATGAACATATATATATATATATAGATATATATATTTAGAGAGAGAGAGAGAGAGAGAGAGAGAGAGAACTATCAGTGGTGGTGGTGGTGGTGGTGATGTTGAAGCAGGCGGGGTTAGCCTGGCATACATAGCCGGCAATTGTTCCGCCTGATCCTCCTTCGAGTTGAGATCAGGGGTGGGTCACCAGGTGCCGACGAGCCCCGTGTCTCGCAGGAAGGCTATCAGCAGTCGTTGCGCTCCCTTCCTGAATGCCGCGGGCCGTCCGGGGAAAACAACGTCTTCAAAGGTCCTGTGCGTGAGACCGCTTTTTTGCAGGTTGTCGACCAACGCGTTTCTTTCTGTGTCAAACTGTGGGCATAGCCAAATGAAATGTTCGATGTCACCAATGTCACCACAGAAAACACACAGTGGGGAAGCGCGAAGCCCAGTCTTGAATAACCAAGCTGGGGTGTATGCGGAGTCGGTCCTGATGCGGTATAAAAGCGTCGCTTGTTCACGTGTAAATCCATGAGTCACACAGGATTCGTGTGGATTCTTGTGCATCTGTATAAAGTGAAGGCGGATTGCATCCTTAGGGTTTTGAAAAGCTTTTGGAGCTTTCACTTTTGGGACACATGTCAGCGCTAGGCGTGCAAGAGCGTCAGCTTCCTCGTTTCCATCAATTCCTACGTGTGATGGAATCCACTGAAACCTTATGTTAAATCCTTTGCTCGTAAGGTCGTCAATCAGTGCCAGAGACTGCCTTGTAAATTTCTCTAGAGGTAGGCCCCGATGTAATCTTTGTAATGCTGACTTGGAATCCGTCAGCACCACGACATCTCATGCAGAAAAGGCACGTAGTTTCCGCAAAGCCGCGGTGATTGCGGCGCTTTCTATTGTTGTAGAGGAAACTACGCGATCCAGTCGGCCAGACCATGACGCATCAAGGGATGGTATGCAGAATGCCGCTGTACAGCTATCTGTTTGTGCGCACACCGAACCGTCTGTGTACACTTGTAGATGGCTTTGAAACACAGTGCTCAAGTGGTCCAGCACAATAAACTTGGCTTCGGCAGTTGAAATGGTGCGTTTCGTCGGTAGGTGGGGTACATTGAGGCTGCAGATAACGCCCGGAAAAGACCATGGCGGGTCAAGGCGACTTCGTTTAGGCCATTCCAATCCTATTAGGCCATTCCAATCCTAAAAATCGGAAGGTGTTCAGCGCCGCATGGAAATGTGAGCGAGTTCTTGATCTTAGCCGCCGGAGAAGCGCCGTGCCTGCGCGTGACTCGCCCAGCCTTAATAGCTGCGTCAGCGAGGCCTGAGATGCCAAGAGGCGGAGTGGAAGAGCCTCTGCCTCATTACTGACTTTCTTGTTTGAAGACGCCGTTGGAACTCCCATCGCCAAGCGAAGTCCCTTTCTGTGCACTGCCTCCAAGCGCGCGAATTCACTCGATGACGGTGATATCAGAGGGAGCTGATAGAGAATGCGGCTTGTTATCAGTGCAGCGTTCAATTTGAGCATGGATATAGGATTGTTTCCCCAACGTACACCTGCCAATCGACGAAGTGCGTTGATTCTTTGCACTGATGCAGCCACAACACTTTCGACCGCACCACGCCATAGTAGCTTGTTGTCGATGGTGACACCCAGGAATCGAACATGAGTTGCACGAAGAATTGAATGCCCTCTGATATTCAGCGTCAGACGTGTTGACTTGCGTCTCACTCCCGGGAAAAGCATGAAGGCTGATTTTTCTGCTGATAAGGATAGGACAAGCGTCGATAAGTGGCGATCGATAGAGGAGATTGCGGCCTGGGCTATCCGGGCCAAACGTTTGTGTTGGTACCCCGAGATCCCAATGCAGATGTCATCTGCGTAGATGGACATTTTAACTGCCATCCGACCTACTTTCAGGGCATCTGGAAGGCTGGCCATGGCAATGTTAAAAAACAAGGGGGATAGGACACTTCCTTGTGGGACGCCGAGGGAAATGCGTCGCTTGACACTCATTATACTTCCCAGCTTAACTTGTACACATCGATCACTGAGAAATTCATGGACGAATCGAAGAGCATTTCCCGAGACGCCCATGGCTCGGAGTCCGTTGATGATGCCTGTATGAAGCACACAGTCGTATGCCTTGGTAACGTCCATAAAGATGGCGAGTGTGGAAAGGCCGTCTACGCGATGGTGCTCGATATGGCTTAGTAGATCCAAGACACGGTCCTGGGCACTCAACCGTGGACGAAATCCGGTCATACATGATGGCAGTCTATTTCCTTGCTCAAGATACCATGTTAACCTCGTACATATTAATCTTTCCATCAAATTTCATACGCATGATGTTAGCGATACTGGCCGATATGAGGTGAGGTTTGCAGGATCTTTTCCGGACTTGAGCACTGGAACCACCCATGCTGTCTTTCACGCTTCTGGGATCTCTCCTGTGCTCCAGACGTGATTAAATGTGTCCAGAAGTGCTAGTTTTCGTTCATATGGCAGATTTGTCAGCATCTAATTGCTGATCGAATTGGGACCCACAGCACAGCGTCTTCTTAATTTGCTAAGCGCCAAATCCAACTTTGGGTGAGGGAACAAACGCGCGGTAATGACATCTTAGTTGAAATCAAGAAAAAGAAATGGGCATGGGCAGGACATGTAATGAGGAGGGAAGATAACCGATGGTCATTAAGGGTTACGGACTGGATTCCGAGGGAAGGGAAGCGTAGCAGGGGGCGACAGAAAGTTAGGTGGGCAGATGAGATTAGGAAGTTTGGAGGGTCAACATGGCCACAATTAGCACATGACCGGGGCAGTTGGAGAAGTATGGGAGAGGCCTTTGCCCTGCAGTGGGCGTAACCAGGCTGATGATGATGATGATGAAATCCAACTCACGAAAGGTGAACGGCGTATCCATGGTATGGAATGCTTCAGACAACAGAGAGTTCGATACTCCTGCTGATCTGCCAGATGTGTATACGTCTGCAAAATCTTCTGCAAGGGTTTGCAAATCTTTTCCTTGCTTTAAAGCAAGTGCTTCGAATGGCCTGTGTAGGCGAATCTTTCCGGATAGGCTATTCATTACTCCCCATATCCTTGTCATGGGAGTAAACGCCGATAAACTCTCACAGAAAGCAGCCCATTGAACTCGTCTTAATCTTTTTGTGTGACGACGGATGACAGCGTTTATCCTGTTGTATTCAGTTATCGCAGATGGATTTCCCGTTTTTCTCATTAGTTTTCGCTCCGCTCTCCTACGCGCTGCGCAGAGGTTCTTCAGTTTCAAATCAGGAGTAGGGAAATGATCTGGCAGTTTCAACATTGAGGTAGCCACTCTTTTGCTCCGCAGCATATCTGCGAACAGCTCACCAGGGGCTTCGTCCAACACTTCTCTGTATGTGTCCCAGCGGGTCACAGCACAGAATTGTCGCCCAGCAGTGTGAAATCCGGTGGTGTTGGTGAAGATCGGAAAGTGGTCACTGCCCATCCTGTCTGGGGCCGTTGTTGACGATACGACAAGATCTGTAGAATGGATCACGAGGTCTATGGGACTCCATGAATGTGGTGGTCTGAAGAAAGTCGGTTTGCCATCGTTCGCGTACACAAGTCAGCAGCTTCCGCGGCTTTGACTAGTTCCTTGCCTCGGGAATCTGCAGTCTTATCTCCCCAAAGCGAATGATGTGCGTTAAAGTCCCCACAGATTATTATAGGAGAGGGGCAACGAATGCAAAGGTCCTTTATGAACGCCTCCATGGAGACCTTCCTGCGCGGACTTATATACACCGACACCACACTGAGTTTTCGTTTTCCTAGGCACACTTGCACAGCGGCGACTTCCAAGAAGGTAGAACAAAGGTTGTGCACTGGTAAGGCGACGTGAGGTATTTCTCGCCTGATGTATATCATCTCACTTCCATTTGCAAATGATGGTATAATCAGATTTGCATGTCTGATGTACCCTGGGATCGTCCTTCCATTTGGGAGACCGGCCTCCGAGAGGGCTAGAATTGGTATAGGTATGTCTCGAAGGAAAAGGCTGAGTTCAGAAAGACGCTGTAGAATACCGGCACAGTTCCATTGCGTTATTAAGGGCACTTTTGGACGACGGAATGGGCCAAGTGGGCGAGACATTGCCATTATGCTACTGAGTGTATGTGGAAGTAGAACAGATTATTACTGACTCAAGAGCCAGCACTGCTTCCAGCATATCCTTCGTCGAACTAGCAGGCATCTTCGCGACGTGGGAACGTAGTGCCGTGAACAAAGCGCGTATCACATGCTGGAAGTTTTCCTGCTGACTGTTGCCAAGTGGTACTTGAGGTCGGTTTACTGCGGCCGCATAGGTGCGCTTTTCGGACTCTTTTCGAACAGGTTTCTCAGCCGCTGTGACCGTTTGGGTTGGCTCAATAACTTCGTTTATCGGTGAGAGACGCGGGAAATGAGATGCGTACTGTGTTTCCAAAACAGTTAGTTGTGGCACTCTGGACGTCTTCTTCGTGTTCGATGGTGCGCTTGCACTCTTTGGACCCAGAACAAACATCTTGTTTCTTCGCTGAGCAGCTGTCCGCGCCGGGCATCCACCGTAGCTAGCAGGATGGTCACCGCCGCAATTTGCACACACAAAGTTGTCTTCACTTGCACACGTCTTAAAGTCATGAGGTCCCCCACAGCGCTTGCACCTCTGTTCCCCACGACAGTACTTAGCGATATGTCCGAAGCGCTGACACTTAAAACAGCGTGGTGGTGTCTCCACGTAGTCGACAAGCTCGTGTCTGGTGAAACCAAGGTTGTTCTTCTCCGGGCGTTCAGAATTTGGAGCAAATGTGGGAACCACCGAGTTAGTGCGCCTTGACTCCCATTCAGATGACGAGGTTTGGACCCGACGGATGATTCTTCTTGCATGGAATACTCCCTGAGGTCTCAGGTAGGTGAGCAGCTCCTCATCCGAGTACCATTTAGGGAGTCCTCTAACAATGCACGTGTTTTTCATATAACTGTGTGGGACACGGGCAGATATGACTATGCCACCGATATTCTTGATCTCTAGAAGGGCGTTGGCTTGTCCTTCTGTCTACATTTAAGAGCAGTGCTCCCTGTGCTGTGAAGTGGCTCTTCACTGGTGCTCCACCGAGAATCATTTCAAGCTGAGAATACAGGACAATAGGGTTTACTTGCCTTAAATCATCTCTTTCCGATGTTGCAGTGATTAACACTGGGATGCTGTCTTTAAGATGGCGCACTATTCGGAAACCACCCTCGTCCATGTCTAGGTCGGAAGCGTTCGCCACGTTGTCGTCATCGAGGATAGTTGCCTCGTCTTCAGATTCACCAGTGTCTTGTCGCTTGCAGTCAGGCTGGATTGTACAAACCAGCTGGCGTTTCTGACCCGGTGTCAGCCCTTGGGAGGTCATTGATGGGGTGCTCGTCGGTGCCAGCTTGGTTCCTTCTAGCACCTTGTGAGGCGGCGGGTGGCGCAGCACCCGTCGGTCTCCGATACGGAAGGTACCTTTTCGAGTCGACAGACGTTCTGAAGTGTTCTGACCAGTAATATTACCAGAAAATAACGAAAATAACGATAAATGTAGGCAGAGCTACTCAGACAGGCTAGCAGCAGGTTCTTCGTTTTCTTCGTCTTCCAGAGAACAATCAGTCATAGCTCTCGTAGAGGGCTATACTACGAGAGCTATGGGAGAACTTTCAGTCATAGCCCTCGTAGTATAGCCCTCTGGCCCGTTTCCTTTTTTTTCTTTCGAAAGTAGTCCTATTAGGGTTATTATATTTACACGAAGATATTTCGCCCTCGTCAGCAGCAGTCCTTGAGATAGTTATTCTGGCGGCTAGCTTCCCACGCTTCCCATCGCACCTGGTTAAGCTTCTCCTAGACGCTAGAGTTATACTATGTCCGCGCAACCTTGAGCGATCGGAAAGCTCGTTTTCCCCTCTTGGCCGGCGGGGACGGGAGGCTTTGTTCCAGCCGCAAAGCCCTCCACGTCTCAGTAAGGTGCCTCGTGGTGGTCTCACGTGGACGATGCCCTCTCGGTGAGCGCATATTTCCCCTCATCTTATAAGAGGTTCAATACTTACAAGCATTTGTCTCGCAAACCATATCTATTTCAAGAAAATTTTCCACGTCTCAGTAATTTCTCTCGTCGTATTCGAGTGCTGATTGCCGTGTTATAGTTTGTTAACGAAGCTTTCCCTCAAGTCTAAATATTTTAAGGCAGTTTTCCTAGTCTTTAAAGCCGCTCGAGTTCGCTCTTCTCCTCAGGCAGCCATTTTTCCAAGAAAGTATGCCTTCCAACCGACTATCCCGGACAACATCAGTCCCTTTCCACGTAAGTATGAGGCTCGGAGCAGGAGCTGTTGCGCTTGAAAATAGCCTGGGGCGTGACGAACCAACCGACTGAGCTATCTTTCCGGGCAGCATCGAAGGGTCACGAGTTCAAATCACCTTTTATGTTCCTTCTTTTTTCCCCGTTTCACTCTCTCACCAGAGCAGGATTGGCCACCCTGGTGCAGTACTTGGCCACAACCTCCTATATGAACACAACAATCAAACCCCGGCCCTCAGTCCCCAGCAGCTGCGAAGCAACTGACCACGGCGGCTGTCAGACCTGCGACGCTGCAGAGGGTGCTAAGAATCCCTGGCTCCGGACAGGCCGCCATTGGAATATGAACCTGGCAACGTTTAACGCTAGAACGTTATCTAGTGAGGCGAGTCTAGCAGTGTTATTGCAGGAATTAGAGGGTAGTAAATGGGATATTATAGGGCTCAGTGAGGTTAGGAGGACAAAAGAAGCATATACAGTGCTAAAAAGCGGGCACGTACTGTGCTACCGGGGCTTAGCGGAGAGACGAGAACTAGGAGTCGGATTCCTGATTAATAAGGATATAGCTGGTAACGTACAGGAATTCTAGAGCATTAACGAGAGGGTGACAGGTCTCGTTGTGAAACTTACGAGGTATAAATTGAAGGTAGTACAAGTCTACGCCCCTACATCCAGTCAGGATGACCCGGAAATCGAAAGCTTTTATGAAGACGTAGAATCGGCGATGGGTAAAGTCAAAACAAAATACGCTATACTGATGAGTGACTTCAATGCCAGGGTAGGCAAGAAGCAGGCTGGAGAAAAGTCATTGGGGAAATATGGCATAGGATCTAGGAATAGCAGGGGAGAGTTATTAGTAGAGTTTGCAGAACAGAATAATATGCGGATAATGAATACCTTTTTCCGCAAGCGGGTTAGCCGAAAGGGGAGGTGGATGAGCCCGAATGGTGAGAGTAGAAATGAAATCGACTTCATACTCTGCGCGAACCCTGGCATCATACAAGATGTGGACGTG
Organism: Dermacentor andersoni; assembly: GCF_023375885.2. Taxonomy (NCBI): domain Eukaryota; kingdom Metazoa; phylum Arthropoda; class Arachnida; order Ixodida; family Ixodidae; genus Dermacentor; species Dermacentor andersoni. Next base: position 187,544,741 of record NC_092817.1, on the reverse strand, counting down.
CTCGGTAAGGTGCGCTGCAGTGACCATAGGATGGTAAGAACTCGAATTAGCCTTGACTTGAGGAGGGAACGGAAGAAACTGGTACATAAGAAGCCAATCAACGAGCTAGCGGTAAGAGGGAAACTAGAGTTATTCCGGATCAAGCTACAGAACAGGTATTCGGCTTTAACTCAGGAAGAGGACCTTAGTGTTGAAGCACTGAACGACAATCTTATGGGCATCATTAAGGAGTACGCAATAGAAGTCGGTGGTAACGCCGTTAGACAGGAGCTATCGCAGGAGACGAAAGATCTGATCAAGAAACGCCAATGTATGAAAGCCTCTAACCCTACAGCTCGAATAGAACTGGCAGAACTTTCTAAGTTAATACACAAGGCTACGACCGCTGACATAAGGAACTATGATATGGATAGAATTGAACAGGCTCTCAGGAACGGAGGAAGCCTAAAAGCAGTGAAGAAGAAACTAGGAATAGGCAAGAATCAGATGTATGCGTTAAGAGACAAAGCCGGCAATATCGTTACTGATATGGATGAGATAGTTCAAGTGGCCGAGGAGTTCTATAGAGATTTATACATTACCAGTAACACCCACGACGATATGGTGAGAGAGAATAGTCTAGAGGAACTTGAAATCCCACAAGTAACGCCGGAAGACGTAAAGAACGCCTTGGAAGCTATTCAGTGGGGGAAGGCAGCTGGGGAGGATCAGGTAACAGCAGATTTGTTGAAGGATGGTGGGAACACTGTCCTCCAAAGACTCGCCACCCTATTTACACAATGCCTCATGACCTCGAACGTACCCAAATCTTGGAAGAGCGCTCACATAATCCTAATCCATAAGAAAGGGGACGCCAAAGACTTGAAAATTGTAGACCGATCAGCTTACTGTCCGTTGCCTACAAAGCATTTACTAAGGTAATCGCAAATAGAATCAGGAATACCTTAGACTTCTGTCAAGCAAAGGACCAGGCAGGATTCCGTAAAGGCTACTCAACAATAGACCATATTCACACTATCAATCAGGTGATGGAGAAATGTGCGGAATATAACGAACCCTTATATATAGCCTTCATTGATTACGAAAAAGCATTTGATTCAGTCGAAACCTCAGCGGTCATGAAGGCATTAGGGAATCAGGGTGTAGATGAGCCATATGTAAAAATACTGGAAGATATCTATAGCGGCTCCACAGCCACCGCAGTCCTCCACAAAGAAAAAAACAAAATCCCAATAAAGAAAGGCGTCAGACAGGGAGATACAATCTCTCCAATGCTATTCACAGCATGTTTACAGGAGGTTCTCGGAGACCTGGAGGGAAGAATTGGGGATAAAAGTTGATGAAAAATACCTTAGCAACTTGCGATTCGCTGATGATATTGCCTTGCTTAGTAACTTAGGAGACCAATTGCAATGCATGCTCACTGACCTGGAGAGGCAAAGCAGAAGGCTGGGTCTGAAAATTAATCTGCAGAAAACTAAAGTAATGTTGAACAATCTCGGAAGAGAACAGCAGTTTACGATAGGTAGCGAGGCACTGGAAGTGGTAAGGGAATACATCTACTTAGGTCAGGTAGTGACCACGGATCCGGATCATGAGACTGAAATAACCAGAAGAATAAGAATGGGCTGGGGTGCGTTTGGCAGGCATTCTGAAATCATGAATAACAGGTTGCCACTATCCCTCAAGAGAAAAGTGTATAACAGCTGTGTGTTGCCAGTACTCACGTATGGGGCAGAAAGCTGGAGGCTTACGAAAAAGGTTCTGCTGAAATTGAGGACGACGCAGCGAGTTATGGAAAGAAGAATGATGGGTGTAACGTTAAGGGATAAGAAAAGAGGAGATTGGGTGAGGGAACAAACGCGGGTAAATGACATCTCAGTTGAAATCAAGAAAAAGAAATGGGCATGGGCCGGACATGCAATGAGGAGGGAAGATAACCGATGGTCATTAAGGGTTACGGACTGGGTTCCAAGGGAAGGGAAGCGTAGCAGGGGGCGGCAGAAAGTTAGGGGGGCGGATGACATTAAGATGTTTTCAGGGACAACAAGACCACAATTAGTACATGAGCGGTGTAGTTGGAGAAGTATGTGCGAGGCCTTTGCCCTGCAGTGGGCGTAACCAGGCTGATGATGATGACGATGATGAAACATACTTAAAATAATGAATTCTGCACTATGAGGCACCAAAGTTACCAACATTAATGCATTGCCCCAATACTATGCTTCTTTTATTCAAACATACCAAAGACCCCCACTCTTCGTGGCCAATATGTCTACCAAGTTATGTAGAACGAACCGCGATTTGGCATTCAAGAATGCGTCTTTAAGCATGTTTTGATTATTTTTGGCACTGTGTTTTCCGTATGTGTTAGGGGCATTGGTTATGGCTAGCGCTTCCCTGACCCCTATCCTTTAGTTGTATGCGTGAGCCAAACGGTTCTTCGAGCGCCACTTCAAGGGCCTGTTCGACACCACGTGCAGTGTCTGAACGACAGCATATCCAAACACTTGCTATCAGGAGGAAACAATGGCATAACGCTCCACTAATATCCGCGGTATCCCCGGTATATAACCGGTACCGGTGATACCGCATCTCCGTGCAGTTATTACCGTTAACAGCGCAACACTCTGCCGGCAACTGCCAGGCAAAAACTTATAAGTGTCCGAACTGTCAAGGGCCCCACGATGCCTCATCAAAGGAATGTCCTAGAGTTAAGCGAGAACTCTCTATTTTGAAGACAATGGTAAGGGACCGGTCGACTTACCGTGAAGCAGCTGGAGAGGCAAAGCAGAAGGGTGGGTCTGAAAATTCATCTGCAGAAAACTAAAGTAACGTTTAACAATCTCGGAAGAGAACAGCAGTTTACGATAGGTAGTGAGGCACTGGAAGTGGTAAGGGAATACATCGACTTAGGGCAGGTAGTGACCACGGATCCGGATCATGGGACTGAAATAACCAGAAGAATAAGGATGACGTCACGCGACGCCGTTCTCGTCGCAGACGCTCATCAAGGAATTCTGCGCTCCGCACAAAGAATACGCGTACCGCACAGCCTCTTGCCGTTGAATATGCTCCAACCCAAGTGCAGAATGTGTCCAATCCGTGTATAGATAATGGAGCATCTGAAAAGAATGCCGTGGATGAGGAATGGCCACCACTGCCAAGGATAAGGCCTGTGGAAAAACCCCAAGAAGGAGAGGCACCACAATGCTCCAACCCTCACCCAGATGAGCTGACAGAGCACATCCGCCGAATTGTAGCAATGCTCAAGTCTTTGATAAATGCGATTCGCACGCTTGTGGGCAACTCGAATACCCCAACAGCTCGAAGTGCAGTGCAAGTGTTGGATGCCCTGAGCCCAGTGCTTGCAAATCTTGCATAAGCACAATGGCTCTTCCACTGCCTTCGCTCCGTGACGAAGTGCGTAGCGCGACGATTTTCCAGTGGAATGCCAGAAAACTTAAATCAGGAATTTCATGTTTATGCCAATACGTTTTCACGAACCGATTTCCTATAGTAGTAATATGTCAACCGAACGTGTCAAAAGCGCTAAGACTCCTTGATGCGAAGCCTTTATGGCGTCGACGTGCGGGCAATCCAGCAAAGTAATTGTTTACATCCGTACAGAACTGACTTAGATTCCCCACTCGGTGCAGCCTCATGATGGAAACCAATACGTGCGTCTCCGCATTACAAAGAATAAAGTGATCTTCACCCTTATCGGCGCATACATATCCCCATATAGTCGGTTCGACGGCGACCGATTGCGAGACATGCTGACGGCAACTACTGGACCCTGGATTATCACGGGAGACTTTAATGCTCATCACTTGGCTTGGGGAAGCTCCAGGATAGATTACAGGGGCCGGAAACTTGTGGAATTCGCTTCCGACCATGAACTTAGCATTATGAACGATGGCAGTCCGACGTACTTGCGTGGTTCGAACTATAGCAGTTGCTTAGACTTGACCTTGGTGTCACAGCAACTTGGTCAAAATGTTCGATGGTTCTCTGACATCGAAACTCATGGCAGTGAGCATATTCCCACCTACTTAAGTATCACTGGATTTGGAAGGTTCTCCTTTTGTACTTCCCGACAAGTATATATAAGGTGGTCACCGTATAAGACAAATGTGGAAGAGGCATGCAAAGAAGGATTTACCGGCACCATTGAGAACCTTATTACAAGTGTACTGGAATCGTCTAAGTACACAGTTACATCCGCTAAAGAACGTACGGATTTTGACATGGAACTTGAGCGACTTCGAACGATTCGCAGAAGAGCCGAGAGGCGATACAGGCGCACGAAGTCAATTCATGACCTTAGAGTCGCTCGACGTATACAGAAGAAAATCCAACGTCGTATGGACAGGCTGGAGGAACAATGGTGGAAGACGTTCTGCGAATCACTTGACCCCCGCAAGCCACTTTCTATCATATAGAGGACGGTGCGCGGCCTTGGCTCGTCTCCACAGCAACGACACCCATTCTCAGCCCTAGCCCTCCATCAAGGCCGCTCACAGGTCGATATAGCCGAAGCTTTCTGTGTGAAGATTGCGGGCAGTGTGGTCACCATCAATTGCGAAATTCTTGGAGAGGTTCATGCGACACGCTTCCCAGAATTGAAGTGTACTTCTCACTTTCGGAATTGAACGCTGCTCTGGGCACATGCAGGCGCTCATCGTCGCCAGGACCAGACGGCATCACCTACGCTGCTTTATGCCACCTAGGTGAAGATGGCCGAATCAGACTTCTGGAATGTTATAACCAGTCATGGAATGATGGCGTCGTTCCTGAGCGGTGGAAGTCCAGCCGCTTGATACCACTCCTGAAGCCTCGAAAGTCGCCACTTGACCTAGCGTCCTACCGACCCATTGCGCTGTCCAGCTGTGTTGGGAAGGTCATGGAAAGAATGATTCTCACCCGCCTAGAATGGTATCTTGAGCGCCAAAACGTATACCCCGAGGCCAAGGCTGGTTTTAGAAAAGGCCGTTCCTCTATTGACAACGTCATCGACCTAGTCACGTCTGTACAGCAAGAAAAAACACCACAAGCGTATATCGGTTGCACTATTCCTCGACGTGAAAAGCGCCTATGATAATGTAACGCATGAAGCCATCCTTGATGCCCTGGAAAATATTGGAATTGGTGGACGCATGTTTCGGTGGATTCGGAGCTATCTATTCAAAAGATCCTTCTTTGTGCACAGTGCAGGTGGCCGAACTGCTGACCATTACACTTGCCGTGGCGTCCCTCAGGGTGGGATTCTTAGCCCCACTTTGTTCAACCATGCAATCCTTGGACTTGCCGACGTTCTACCACATACAGTAAACCTTTCCATATATGCTGACGACATATGCATGTGGGCCTCGGCAGTTACACGTCTGCAGGTTCGTGCACGGCTCCAAAAAGCAGTGACCCTAACATCATTGTACCTGCGGGCTCAAGGCCTCAGCATTTCGACTGAGAAGGGCGCCTTAGTCGCTTTTACCCACGAGCCCATGACCTGGTACCCCTTTTCTATTGACCACCATGCAATTTCCTACGCAACAACTCACCGATTCCTAGGCGTTATTATAGGCAGAGACCTTTCGTGGAACCCCCACATCTCATACTTGAAGAAGAGGCTTACGTCTATCTCCCATATACTAAGGTTTCTTGCCGGTAAAACGTGGGGCACATCCGTGGCATCTATGCTTCAGCTATACAGGACGCTCTTCCTAGGATACTTGCGATACAGCACACCAGTGCTGTCCAATGCTAACAAAACTAACATCGATGTCCTACCGAGCATTCAACGCCAAGTCCTTCGAACATGTCTGGGCCTACCTCGAAATGCTTCAACCGTGGAAACAATTGCCACCGCGAGAGACCACCCAATAAGGACCCATATAGATATCGACCCACTCCGGGCGCATGTTCGCCAAATATCCAGAGTCCCTGATAACCATCTCGCTCACTTGCCTGAGAAAAGACGCAAGGCAGCGTTCTCCAGATCAATTGCGGCTAACCGGCACTCTTTGTCTTTGAGGCACTCACCCGCAACAAGAACGCCATCCCCATGTGGTGCTTGAAGAAGCCTCCTGTGTACCTTGCTGTTCCAGGAATAGTGAAGAAAGCAAGCCTGACCACCGCGGCTCTCAAGCAGATCACATTGGAACTTCTGCATTGTTCATACGCTAACCGAATTCATGTTTACACGGATGGTTCCGTCTCGGAAAATTCTACGGGCGCCGTTGTTCTACCCTCTCCATCGGTCGTCATCAAGTTTAAGACTTCACACGTAACGACATCTGCAGGTTCCGAACTGGCTGCTCTTCGCGCTGCTGTCGAATACATTGAAAAAGAAGCGCCCAACAAATGGGCAATATTTTGTGACTTGAAAGCAGCCCTCCAGAGCTTGCGAACTTTACGACGTGGCAATTATGAACAGCTGGTTTCACAAATCAACGAAACCTGTCATCGCGCTTCTGAACGAGGACATGATATCATATTTCACTGGCTGCCGGGACATTGTGGCATCGTTGGTAATCACCTCGCCGATGACGCTGCCCGACGTGCCCAGGCTGGCTCACCGACACTCCTTATACCTTTATCCAGAGTCGACGCTGTAAGAGAGCTTCGCAGTCTCACTCGTACCATCACGTTAGGTTGCTGGCATACAACACAGAACTCTATGTGTCGTTTATACAGCCTCGACCCATCACTGAAACTTAAATTACCAGCGAACCTTCCACGACGTGACGCAACACTGCTGTGTCGGCTGTGGGTAGGAGTAGCATTCACCAACTCCTACAGCTATCGCATTGGAATGGCGGATTCACCGATGTGCGCTAAGTGCAAGTGTGAAGAGACCATCAGTCACCTGTTGTGCCACTGTTCTCGCTTCGATAATCAACGTGAGACTCTCCAGTGGGCCTTAAATAGACTGGATGACAGGCCATTTATGGAAGCAAAGATCTTGGGAGCCTGGCCTCACAGTTGATTAGCCCAGAAAGCAGTTCGCGCGGTTTTTCGCTACCTGAGGGTAACAGACTTGAGTGCCCGACTATAGACATCCTACACCTAAGTTCTCTCTCTCTCTCTCTCTTTGACTCCCCATTCCCCTCTTCACGTGTAGGACTAATAACTGGACTCAGTCTGGTTAACCTCCCTGCCTTTCCGTCTTCCCTTCTCTCTCTCTCTCTCTCTACCGTTAATTCTGTCAGACTGTACTATCGTCCGGTTGGGCCCAGGAGAAGTCAGACACGAAAAATCGCTCTTCGTTCACAAAGAATGGAAAACCCTTTAAAAAATGATTTCGCGCACGTTTTGGGGAGATATAAGTTAAGTGCGCTCCCAGCGACCTTCCAAACGTGGCAGTCATGGCACAGTCTGGGCTACCACTGGGTCCGCTACCTGACACTCACCGGTTTATAAATTCGGTGCAAGGCGTCCACATCCTTCAGGAAAGCGCTAGTTGGCAGAGTACCGTTTCTCAATACCGCCAACTTTTTCCTCAAGAACTTATTTTGTTTTTATACATTATTCCTTTATTGTGCTTGCCAAGGCGAAGTTACAACACAGGCGAGATCTTGCGCGGACAAGGAACGCGCGGATAACAGAGGCTTTTCACGGCGAGGATGACGTGGCGTCAAGCGACGGCCTCACGCAGCATGCGGCACTCCAGCGCGGTAGCAGATGATCCTTTCGCCCGCTCCATTCCGTGGAGGCGCGCACGTGAAGTGGCGTCGCAGCCAATGAAAATTTAGGTGCCGTTTCGCTGCTACAAACTCCGGCTTTTTCGTTCAATGGGTCATTTATTACTTTCCCATCAAAAATATAGAAACAATACTACGCGCTGGCTTTGTACATTTCTCATTCCGGACGACCAGGACTTCGACGAACCGCAATGTGTGTGTCGCCCGTTTCCGTCCGCTTCGTCTAAGTGCTGGTCCTCCACAATCGGAAAGGAACAGCGCATATCACATTGACATATCAATCATTCTACTAATTTGGGTGAAGCGTTGACATCGCTTGCAGACTTTCTTTTCTTAAGGCGAAGCTTTCTATTCCTCTTCCTTCGACTTTTGGGCTCCTGCTGCTGCTGTTTCCTTGCGCGCCGCGTCGCAAGGTGGTTCAGTGCGTGTGTATACATGGCAAAAGCGTGGCAGAGAGTAAAGTCGACGCGAGAAACTCATTTGGACTTTTCCATCGCGTCGCATGTCCACAATTCCCTCTGGAATTCCCTGGGCGTCGCCACATTAGCTTCTCGACAGCTGTAATTATCTGTGGCCCAAATCAAAAGCACTGCAGGAAATGCAGCGCTTACCTTTCTACGAACGTGTAAATCCAGAGGGGACGTGGATAGAACTGTAGAAAGGAGGGGCAGAGACGTCAGCAGAGAACCGATGCAGTCACGAAACGAGTGAATAACAAACTTGGCACTTTTGCCGTTGCGCTACAAGGAGAGAGGGCGGGAGGGGGAAAAGGTGAATTTAGAAGGCATGGAAACAGCGGTTGCGGGCAAACGGAAGGTACGGTTCGGTACACGACTACCATTTCTGCACAAATAAACACCCTGCAAATTGGTGATGCGGATACACTGACGCAAGGCCTGCAGACGTAAAGCCACATTACAATGCCGTAGGGCCTATGGGACACTACGGAAGCGGTCGCACGTCAGATCAACACCTCTGTGGCCGATGTGGTAGCATGACGACTGTGGCAGTGCTCGAGGTCGCCGGTTCGATCCCCATCATGGAAGTCGCATTTCGACGGGAGCGAGAAACACAAAGCGCTAGTGCACTCAGATTTAGGCGCACGTTGAAGACCACCAGGGTGTCAAAATTAATCCGGAATCCGCCTTTATGAAGTGCCTCACAATCTAATTGTAGTTTTTGCGCGTAAAACCCAATAATTCGAATAAAGTTTAACATTTCTGCCACGTAGCGGCGTGCCATGTTAGGCAATGGTAATGCTCAACCGCATCTGGAATTATGAGCACTGGCGCACAACAACGCCTCAAGAAAACACGTCTGCCTGTGTGTTCTGTTTACTAAGCAGAAAAATAACCGTAGTGCACGCAAGGTAACGTTTAACATCAACTAACCACTATCGTATTGCACTAAACGCTGAATAAATTACACATTCGGCGTTGACGACACTGCTAATTGTCGTCAACAAATGTGAACAGCATAGGAACTACGCTTACATCAATTCCCACAGTGCGTGGGATACGTATATATATATATTTGTTGCTAAATAAACAAAAGCTTTCTTCGCGGTGCCAAGGAAGCTCAACAGCGCTGTCTCCAGCCCATATAAGTCCAACGTGAGGGTCTGGAGTGTCCTTTCCGCTTTATACTGCTGAGGATGAAGTCGGGGGTTCGCCTCCCGGCCTCTGCGGCCACATTTTGTTTGGTCCGAAATGCAAAAAAAAAAAGTTATCCTGTATTTATTTGCCCGTTATTGAACATCAGGTAGTCAAAGTTAATCCTACAAGAGTCTTCCACTACACGGGGTCCCTCATAATTGACTGCGCAATTTTGGAAGCACAAACCCGGCAATCTTTTTGAACTAAAGAGTCTCCCGACAAGACACGGAGCACGATCCGGATACGTCCTAAATGACAAAAACATTACAATATCCTTAAGGAGTTTGTCGACACGACGCCACAATTCAGCTACAGCAATTACATCGGTCTACCCTATTCAGTTCGTGGTTTGAAAAACAAGCGCATAAAACGTGGGCAAAAGAGCAACGAAAAGGACAACTCAGAAGCAGACTATCAAGTGAAAAGCCTCGAAGCGGCAAGAAAAAATCAAAGAGGAAAGCCATATACAATAAACTTTAAGCGCACGACTCAGTTGAAGGCAGCGATAACACTTCACGCAGAGGCGCAAAATGCGCACGCAAGATACATGCAATGCAATTAACCTTTATATATAAAGATCGACGGCTGGCAATCACTGGTACACAATTTGTCTGGAACGGTGCTGTATTGAGACCTTCGGTGGTACATTGTCGCCGGCCGTGGTATTCTATAAGGCTCCCATCAACTTCTTGCACCAGATCGCTTTGGATTTTAGATGTTAGAAGAGTGCTCGCTATCACTCACAGTTTTCGTCCTCATCATCAACACTTCTTTCTCTCTCACTCCTTACTCCAATTTCCCTTCACCAAAGCCGAGTAGGAGGTCATCACTTTGATTCAGGCCAACCACATAGTTTTTCTGTCATAATACACGTATCTCTCTCTCTCTCTTCTTGTGCCCTGTGCATAGGCTCACGCTTGTGATACCACTGACGTGTCAACGCAACGACACAACCACTGTACCGTGACGCCGAAAGCTCTGCTGTTTCGAGCCAAAGACTTGCAAACGACTTCTTACAATAAGGTTTTTTTTTTCACTCTCTCTCCCGTAATCAGTATACGCGCCTGTAATACGCGTCACGTGAGGCGAGACACGCAGTTATGGAAGAACATGCTTGGGCGGCTGCCTGTACACTTCGCGGCAACTTCCCTGTACACTTCAAATTGCAACGACACATATAGCTCTTCCTTTTTTTTCTTACAGAAGCCCCAGCGATAGAAAATGGAAGAGCTGCTGGTAGCCCTCCCATACCTTTGGCATATGTGTAAGTTATCGTTCTTCAGATGCGCGAGAAGTCATGCGCGCCCAGTGAAAAAAAAAAAATGTCATGTTTTTGTATTTTGCGTTTGTGATGTATCACTAGCCTAAACACAGCTGGGTCAATATGAAATCGCACATGTGCTCAGGTATATATGTGTGTACTTTTGAAAAAGGAAAACTAGTCGTGAGTCAGCGCTTGTCTTGCCTCCCCCCTCACATACACGCACACACAAACTTTTTTTTCTTTTTACCGAGCTTTGTCTTGTTTCGCGCTGTTCAACAGGATCGAACACGGTCGAAACGAAAGAAAAAAATTATTTCTATGGTTTTACGCGCCAAAACAATGATTGTGATTATGAGGCACGCCGTAGTGGGGGATTCCTGCTTAATTTTCGCCAGCTGCATTTCCTTCACGTGCACGCATTGCACGGTATGCGGGTGTTTCTGCCATTTCGGTCCCCTTAGAAATGTGCCAACTGCGGCCTGGATTTGATCCCGCAACCTCGGGCTTACCCGCGCTACACCAAAACCACTACGCCACCACGGCGGGTGGTAACGAGAGAGGATTTAAGGTTTCAACGCCGCACTTCACTAAATCAGTTGTTATGTCATCATCGTCCTGCCCTCCCTTTGCCATTGTCCTATATGCCTCCCCCCTCCCCATAATAATTTGCACTACGCCAAAGGATACTCGATGACCCGCTACCTCAAACATTATTCCCATGATGCTCAGGATCTGCAATTATAATTATTAACAAAACGAGTTATTATCGGCCGAGCTACCCAGTCGCAGTGGTTGACGTAACAATTGAACTCCGGCAACTAAAGTCACAGCCTCTTCCGTTGCACTTCGAGATGACAAGGAAGACGAAAAACCAACTTACATAATGGTATGCCGTCTCATGTGCTGCAAGCATGCGAAACGAGGAACAAAACCACTTGAATTTGCGGGTGCAGTCGTTGGATTCACTAAACCAATTCTTCAAGGCAACTAGTGGCAACTCAGACGTCGAGCGCCCGTGCCGTATGCAAAAATTGAGGTTGGGGATTAGGCTAACGCGCCAGTCTTGGCAAGCAAATGGATTAACCTCTGATAACAGAAAAGGGTCGTGCAATAAACAAATTCAGATAAAACAGTATGGGTTGTATCGAAGTAGACTTAAAAAAAGTCTACTACATGACTATTCAAGTAGTTCCCCAATACTGTAGCTGTTGCGAAAGAAAAAAAAAAGAATAGGAACAGTGAGTAGTGTACATAATACTGCCGCGGGATTTCTTTGCTTTACATTTTATTGCGATTGCAATTATATATGGACATTAAAAAATTGAACTCTCACCGTCGTTGTCGGCGTCACCGTAAGTTTAGGCATTTCTTTTTTTGTTTTTTCACACCAGCTTCTACACCTAAATCGGTGTTCACACTTTCACTTACGCGCGAAAGAGGCGTTCGATGGTTTCGCACTGCGAGTGCTATCCCACAAGTGTACATTGACGCTACTGCGGTACGAACATGTCGTCATCGAATGTGTGCGATTCTACCTTCACTAGGTTGAAAAGCAATAGTTTATTGCGCTGAAACACGCTCTCAAAAACTACAGAAAGAAAACACGAAAACAATAAAGTAGAAACCATCAGATGATTTTCAAGTAAGCGTTTTCAAATACTTTACGCGGATCACAAAAATCAAACGGACACACTAGCAACACTAGTGAAGCATTCATGCTGACGTCACTAACGGTGTTTGGTGATGACAGCGCAAATTATCGTCGACATGTTACGGTAGACGGCTTGACAAAGAGACGAACAAGATTATGGCGGTGCAACGACGATGGAAACGTGATTACAGCATACCGAAACATACCTGGCCCGCCGTGGTTGCTTATAGTGGCTTTGGTGTTGCGCTGCGCGTGAAGCACGATGTCACGGGATCGAATCCCGGTCGCGGCGGCCGCATTTCGGTGGGAGCGAAATGGAAAAACACCCGTGTACACAGATTTAGGTGCACGTTAAAGAACCCAAGGCGGTCAAAATTATTCCAGAGTCCCCCACTAAGGCGTACCTCGTAATCAGATTGTGCTTTTTGCACCTAAAACTACGTAATTTTATTTAAACATATATATATGGCTATAATGTCCTGGTATTCTATAGAATGCTAGACTATATAGAAGTTCTAGTACACTTGATCGTCCTCTATCGTCCCTTTTCTGGTGCCTGTAGACACTCGGGAGGATTGGCACAAATATAATGATACAGTGAAACAAACCTATGGTAACCTTATGACTACTACAACATGAATAAGCCTGTAGTACTGACTACCTTCAATTCAGCAGAGCAACATGTGGCTTAAAGTTATTTCAGGAAGATATCACTGATAAAGTTTAGTTAATGAAGGATCATCTTGGGAACCGTCGCAGGTGTTTTCTGTCCATCGCTCCTACACGATGAATCTCTGGTGCGGATAGCTTTGTGATAATTTTCTCTCAAATGCCGTTTGTTGCGCAAAGGCGCAGCGGAACGCGACACGACGCTAAATACGCCGCAAGTTAAGCCTAACGTGGCTGCTGCACTGCCTCGGCAGGCGCGAACCTGGCCCGACAAATATTGCGCAACTTGGCCAGCCGGAGCTCCTGTAGAAGCGCCGCCTCACGGATATCGTGCTGATGTCAAGGAACGGCCACGCCCATGGGATGCTTCGGCTTCCGTAGCCGAACCACGCCCGGACGTCTTAGCGTCACGTACTTCTCCCGCCCCGCGTAGTAAAGGCGGGGAAGGTCGAACAACCACACCTTCTGAAACATGAAATGGGGTGCTGGTGTCACAGGAAGGTAGTAATGATCATTACATTCACATATTGTTTATTTCTAAGCGATCAACTTATTTAAGAGACTTACTCTACCTACCAAATCCTTGCAGCGATACATCCTAATTCGCGAGGCTGTGACGCACTGTGAAAGCTACATTAAAAATAACCTTCGCAAATGTATTCCATGAATGGTGTTTGCTTTATGCAAGATACAAGCATAAGATATGAGACCTTGGCTCCAATGACACCATGGAAATGTTCTGCCTTTTCCGAATGTGGTTATATGTATGTTAGTGAGTGAGTACTTGGACGATGAGTGAGGTCTCGAAAACAATGCTTCATACTTTGTATATGTTATCGTCCTGGTTGAATTGTGCCGCGATTCTGACTCAGTGTTCGTATCGTCTCTTGTTAAAAAAATATTTTCCTAAACACGCACAATTTGAAGACAACTGTGAATGAAATACGCTCACACCGCTCTAAATTTTTCGTCGTTCATTCACGGTGTGTTCTTCCTCTGACACAGATAATTTCAATCACAATGCTAATTATAACTGTGCTTCCACCAAGCTACTGAAACACAAAAGTTTGTGAGTGGTTGCCAGCATCTCCTGGTATATGTGTGCTTTTGTCTGACACTTGTGTTTTGCAAACTGCAGCAAGCGTTGCTGTTAGTCTGCGCTGTCTAAGAGGGACAGAAAAGACGGGGAAGGTATTTCATACACAAATTGTAACCGTATCACTTTTATGTACTTCGCAAGTGAGTCTGGGACACCTCGTTTTCACAGCGATGACAACGAAAACTATCGAAATACACGTTCTATACCCACCTGCGTAAAACGACCGTGTGCTTCCTGCGAAGCGAACGATCTTGGTTTGGTGTTATAGGCTTCCCGCATTCACTCTAGTCTCGTGTATGTCTACGACTCAGTAAAAGTGGTGTTGTCTTTCTGTCTTCCTGGTATCCGTCTCAAGGGAGCCTCAGCTGGCCATCTGGCCATGAACCACTGTCCTGCGCGCTCAATGTCGACACATCGAAAAACTCTCACACGGGAGCACGTGAGTCTCGCGGAGCTAGTTGACGTTTCGGCGATGAACGCGGCACGAAACTCGGTCAGAGAGCTCTAGCGCGAGAGCACGTCACTTCCTCTCAGACAGGATGGCAGGCCAGCAGCCAGCTGCTTTAAGTTAGTAAAAGAGATGCCACTCCCTCGTCGTGCAAAGTGTGTGACCTGCGAACAAGGGAGGGGGGGGGGGGAAGCGAACTTCTCTTCAAGCCTACTGCAAATGCTACAAAGCCGAACTTCATTACGTCCGGGCCGCTCTGAACTATGCGCACAATGGCCGGCAAAAAAAAGGAGGGCGCTGCTGAAGCGTGCTTCTCGCCGTGACACTTGTAACTCCGGAAATGACAGTTTCATAAAAGGACAGCTATTCTTTTATCGTACGAATTGAGTGACCTGTAGATCGAACTTTACCGCGAAGCTACTGTGAATGCTACAAAGCCAAACTTTTCTACGTCAGGGCCACTATGAACTACAGGCACAACGTCCCCTAAAAAGGAGGGCGTGGCTGAATCATGATGATGATGTTTGATGTTTAATGGCGCAAGGGCCAGGTATGGCCAAAGAGCGCCATGATAGTGGTAGTGATTTTGCAGTGGTCTGATGGGTTCTGTGAATTTAATGTGACGTGGCTCTAAAGGGGCCTAAAAGAGTTGGTGTAAATTGCATTAAAACTACACGTAATTAAATTATGGCAATGATTAATGACGTGTACTATGATCACTAAAATGCATTAAGAAAGAATCATGCATTATATAAAATATGCCAGATGCTAAAATTGTCTGAAAAGCTATTCTTTCATTGTGCCAACTGAGTTACCTATAGAAGGAACTTCTCCGGGAACCTACTTTGAATGCTACAAAGCCGAACTTCACTACGTCAGGGCGCCTATGAATTACAGACACAACGGCCACTAAAGAGAAGGGCGTGGCTGAATCATGCTTCAATAACAGTTTCAACGAACGCTTCTAAGTCAGCTACGCCTGCATGCGTGGACGCCTTTCTTTTGTGGCATCAAAAGTGCAATACACAAGCAATCCCCAGTAAAGTTATGGGAACTTGTAGTGCGAGTGCCATTGTCACAGCACGAATAAAAGAAGTCTCTTTGAAAGCGGCTACATCACTTAAGAGGAAGCTTTAGCTCGCGTGCTCCTATCTAAATACATGTAAAAGGAGAATTCGTTTTTGTCGGCAACCACTGCACCAAATTTGGCGAGGTTTGTTGCATTTAAAAGGAAAACCTAAAATCTAGTGACTGCTCTTCTAGAATTTTTGATTTAGGTTGCGAATTTTTGCTTAAAATTAACAAAAATCGCAAATTTTGCAAAAAAAGAAACTATCAAGCTTAAAACTGTGTAACTCAGCAATGAAAAACGATACGATAATTCTGTGAATTGCAACTAATATTACATATAAAGCGGACAAAATTGACATCTCACAAATAAATATAAAAAAATCTAGTAATATAGAAATACAGCTTTTGCAGAACCCTTGTACACAACATAAGAAATTCACGTAAGATACCAAGAAATACCTCCAATTTGTCCGCTTTGAATGATCTAACGGATGCCGTTTACAGAACCGCTATATCTGTCCTTGATGCAGAGCTATTATTCTTGTAAACTTCGTGCGTTCATCTTTTTCTAACTTTCAAGTTTTCTTTTCACACAATTCAAACGCTAAATCGAAATTCCGATTCCAACAGTCACTAGAATTTAAGTTTATGTCTCAAGTGCAACAAATTTCACTAAAATCGGTCCAGGAGTTACCTCAGAAAAGCGTTCCTGCGTTTTACATGTATTTGAATAGGCCCCGTCGGAGCTGGGCCCGAGCTAAAGCTTCCTTTTAAGCACGTCGACTTCTTGGTAAGTGAGCGGATGTGTATGCAAACCGTTCGTGTTGTATTTGGACACGCCTCTTTTTAAACGAACGACTAAATGAACGCAGTACCGGAAACCACATGCCATGTTTGTACGAATATAGCTAAACGTATATACGTGTGAATAAAAACTCTTCAGCGAAAGTATTTTACGCCGGGGTTCACCATCAAATTCCTGTAACGGATGTGACGTCGGCGCGAAAGCGTAAATTACGCTCTCTCTTGACAGGGATGGCGCCGGCATCTAGGAACCGTGATGCGAAGCTCTACATCATGACGCTATTGAGCGCCGACCTTGAGCGCCTTGCTAGTCTCAGCGCAGTGGAGGTTTCCACGCGGTGCAGCCTGGTGTAGACGGTGTAGGCCTTCTGCCGAGGTGACGACGCAGTTTCCGCAAGTGGCTTGTCTTTCGCGTCCGACTAGCTTGCGTCGCCTCGTCGCCTACGGAGTACAGCTTCATCGTGCTACAGCAGTGCTCACACGCCGCCATACTGCTTCACTTGCGATGGCACCAACTAAGAAAACTGCTGTGCTAAGCGGCGGAGGAAGAAAACGAGGTCGTCGGACGAGTCTTGCTTTGGTCTGGCGAGAGAGACGCCAGCGTGAAGCAGAACGCCTTCCCGCGTCCGAGGCGCACGCCGCGAACTCTGCCACTAGCGTTTCTAAATTAGAGCGGGTGGCAACTCAACTGACTGCCCAGGAAAATACGGAGCCGGATCCAAAATACGCTTGTAGCCCCACCGAAGCCACTACGCTGCAGGACGCCGCAGGGCACAATTAAATATTATTCATAAATAGCACTTACAAAGCTAGTACATATAAAAACACCCCTTCTTCATGACTACAATGGGAGACCATATCTAAATATAATCATAATAAGGCAGTCTTTTAAATATCTCACTATGTATACTCTATATCTGTGCCAGATGGATAGTACGTAGTTCCACGTCAGTTCAACACAAAAGACTGTGTCAACTTGAGATGGAATTAGAATTGGAGATTTCCTTCATGTACTTATAGTGATATAATACTAAACTAGTTAGTGGTTCTAAGCGAAACGCAGCTTTCATGAAAGTGAGCTTCACTTATAAGGTAGTGCAATCACCAACAACATATTTACAAGCTCTGTCAAGCTGAAATTCTTTTTAGGCTTAGCATCTTCAAGCATCATGGCACAGTTCCAGACAATATAACACCTTTCCCAAGGAACAGCAGGATTTGTAATATTTGTCTGTACATTTCACGATTGTACAAATTGAAATTTCTGCAAGCTTATGTTTAGTGGTTGCAGGTTTTTAGTCATGCACAAGACGTTCCTTAGGGGGCATACGTGGCCCTTAAGCTCTGGATAAAACTACATTGTTTTAACACGTCCCCTGTTTCTTTCTTTCTTTTTTTTACAAATACAAATAATATTTTTCTTTATATTTAATCTTGGTAAATATACTTTCTCATTAAGTACCATTAATGCAATGTGCTGCCAAAGTATTGAGGTTACAAATTTTTTCATGAGTGAAGGTGTAATGCCAGAGTTAATGCGGCTGACGCATTTTGGAATAAAAAGCGGCAGTAAATGCCGAACACGCAATTAATTCCCTCAGTTGGCAGGGCATGTTAAAAGCACGTTAAAAAGCAATCGGCCATTGTGTGGAGACGCGCTCTTTAAAACGACAAAAAGTAAAACATTAATGCATAAATCATACGATGATTTTCAAGTAAGCGTTCACAGTAGTCAATGCGTATGACAGAAATCAAGTGGACACACTATCCACACTTCCAACGCATGCATGCTGTCGTCAATAACGGCGTTTGGTGATGACGTCGTAATCTATCGTCGACATGTCAGGGTAGATGGCACAAAAAAACGACGACTGAAATGACGTCG
The DNA here is from genome assembly GCF_023375885.2 of Dermacentor andersoni. Classification (NCBI taxonomy): domain Eukaryota; kingdom Metazoa; phylum Arthropoda; class Arachnida; order Ixodida; family Ixodidae; genus Dermacentor; species Dermacentor andersoni. Next base: position 187,526,492 of record NC_092817.1, on the reverse strand, counting down.
GCGCGACGACGACGGACAACAAAGACGATGGACGACAAAGAGGATGTGACAGACAACAAAGGACGACACAGACAACGTGACAACAACGTAATGAACACGACATGTGACAACGGCTGTGACCTTGCACTTCCTTACTCGCGCGTTCATCGTCCCATATCGTCCTTTTTTCTGGTGCCTGGAGGCGCCCGGTTAGGTTGACACAATTATACACATACATTGAGACCGATTACAGCCTTATGACTACTACAACGTGAATACGCCTCTAGCACTGAGTACCTTCAGTTCAGCAAAGCAACGTGTGGCCGAAAGTTATTAATCAGGAACATACTATCTGGGAAAGTTTAGTTAGTCAGTTTGCATCCGCATTTGCTTTCTGTCCACCACTCCTATAATGAATCTCGCGTCAGCGTATGACTGCGGTAATTTTCTCTCAAATCCCGCTTGTTGCGTAAAGGCGCAGTGGAATGCCACACGGTGATAAATACGCCGGAAATTAAGCCTAACGTGGCTGCTGTGCTACCTCGGTGCGCGAGAATCTGGCGCGAGGAATTTGCATAAATTTGCGGAGCAGGAGCTCCTGTAGAAGAGCCGCGTGACATATCTCTACTGATTTCAAGGAACCGCCGCGTCCAAGGCATTCTTCGGCTCCCGTAGTCGAACCGGAAAGGTCGAATTGTGCACTGTGCCATTAATGAAACGAGGCGCTGGCGTTACACCAAAGCATTATTGATCAGTAGCTTCGCATATTTTTTATTGCTAAGCGTTCAGAGCATTTTTATATAAAATAATTACTCCCTGTATCAAATCCTTTCAGCTTTACTCTTAATCCGCGAGGTTGCAGCGAATTGAGAAAGCTACATTCAAAAATATCCTTCAGGAAAGAAGTCCAAGGATAGTCCTTGCTTCAGATAACATAATAGCGTAGAATATGAGGTTCTGGCTCCAATGACACCGGGTGTCTTCGAGGTTTCTTCGAATTCAGAGACACCGATGTAACCTATTAAAGTTTAGGACGCTCTTCATTGTAGGACAATGAGCCTACGTTGGCACCTTTTATTGGTGTCGGCTACACGTTTTCACACTGAAGTACTACATACTCAACCTGAAAGAACAAGGCGGCACTGCTCAACATTTTAAGGCTGATCCCATCCGCATCGAGGCGGAAGGGTGCCTGTTATTCCTTTCTTTTTTTTTTCTCGTGAGTACAGCAAACAATTTTTATTGCAACACTACCTCAGGGGCTTAGCGAAACCATACGATCGTTGAGCTCAGGATTAAGGAAAGGCCGTGACTGAAAAAACAGTGTTGGATGTACTTAACCAGATTGGCGAATAAAGAAGCACGGAGAAGGGGCATGGTTGCTCAGTTTTAATGCAGCGGTTCTGATTGTTTTGCTTCACGAGGTCACGCTAACGAGTAATGGAAACGACAAACTCGGACTCGCCCTCTGTTACGGTGACGCGGATGAACGAGACGGAAATCTACGAGGGCGAGGTGAGTGTGGGATCCCACGACGTGTGGCCAAATTAAAGTGAGCCCATTTATTTTTATTTTTATTTATTTTTGTATATTCCACAGTTTAGCGGAGGTGGAGGACAAAGCATATAAATGGTGTAGTAAACGAGGGCCTGAAATTTAGCAGTCTCGCAGCCAGGAGTTAGTTTGGGAGGGCTTATTAGCCATCTGCCTTCTTTACAGCTATCTGCCACTGCTATACCTCACACTATATTTCAACGTAAGTGACGTGGTTTTTTTTTATTTCTCTCCTCATTGATGTTAGGGCTGTTTCTTGTCTTTAATGTTCCTGCGAGAAAACGTTCCCGCATATTCTGTGGTGTCCGCGAAATGGCAGTTTGTAAACGCTGCCCGTCGGCTTTGCTCTTCAAGCCTAATGCGGCTTTGGCAGGCCAATCATGTACTCGTGATGGTGAAACTCTTATTGTAATAAATTATTATTGGTGATTCCTATTCTTGCTGTTGTTGTTGTTCTTCTTTTTTTCGATGTTCTTCCTCTTCTTCTTTATATTGTTGTTCTTCTTCGCGATGTTGTTCTTTTCCTCGATGTTGCCTTCTTCTTCTTCTTGATATTCTTCTTCTTGTTCTTCTTCTTGATGTTGTTGTTGTTGTTCTTCTCGTTGATTTTCTTTTTTCTTGATGTTCTTCTTTTTGTGTTCGGCTTCTTGATGTTCTTTATGTTCTTCTTCTTGATGTTCTTGATGTGCTTCTTGATGTTCTTCTTGATGTTCTTCTTGATGTTGTCGTGGTCGTCGTCGTTGTTGTTGGCGGTGTTGCTGCCGCTGCTGCTGCTGCTGCTGCTGCTGCTGCTGCTGCTGCTGCTGCTGCTGCTGCTGCTGCTGCTGCTGCTGCTGCTGCTGCTGCTGCTGCTGCTGCTGCTGCTGCTGCTGCTGCTGCTGCTGCTGCTGCTGCTGTTCAGCAATAGAGAACCAATTATACAGCTATGTAAACTTCACCTGATAATAAATCCCAAGTGTACTAAGGTGACGTATTGGGCGCTGTTCTAAATTATACCGCTAATTTGCGAGTAGGACTTTCGCGAGATCCTCGTGAAACACTAACATTTCCGCGTCAGCTGCAAACTCACCGCGCTCAGCACGCCGCTGTGCAGTGAGTGGGACAAGCTTCAGCACAAGCCACAGATCGACATCGACGCCGGGTGGACAGTTCAAATCGTTCCAGTGAAAACAAGGCGAAGAAATTTCGCCGCGAAGACCCTGTAGTACGTGGTACCGAAAATGCAGCTCCAATGTAGCGGATGGGATCGAATCCCGGTCGCGGCGGCCGCATTTCGGTGGGAGCGAAATGCAAATGCACCCGCGTACACAGATTTAGGTGCACGTTTAAGAACCCCAGGCGGGCACAATTAATCCGGAGTCCCTCACTACGGCGTACCTCATAATCAGATCGTGGTTTTCGCACCTAGAACCCCGTTATTTAATTTTAAAATATATGTATGACTATAGTGTTCTAGTATTCTACAGAATGCCAGACTATATAATTCTAGTACAACATGACCACCAAGATGGCATGACGACACGTGACAACAGCCGCAAACTTGCACTTCCTTACTCGCGCCTTCATCGTCCTTTATCATCCCTTTTCTGGTGCCTGTAGGCACTCGGGAGGATTGGCACACATATAATGATATACTGAAACAAACCTATGGTAACCTCATGACCACTACAAAGTGAATAAGCCGATAGCATTAACTACCTTCAATTCAGCAGAGTAACATGTGGCCGAAAGTTGTTATAAGGAACATATCACTGGTAAAGTTTTGTTATTGAAGGAGCATCTTGGGAACGGTCGCGTGTGTTTCCTGTCAACCGCTCCTATGACGAATCTCGGGTGAGCATATAACTTTGTGATATTTTCTCTCAAATCCCGTTTGTTGCGTAAACGCAGAGCAGAATGCGACACGACGCTAAATACGACGGAAATTAAGCCTAACATGGCTGCTGTACTGCCTCGGTGGGCGCGAACCTGACTCGAGAAATATGCGCAACTTTGCGGAGCCGGAGCTCCTGTTGAAAAGCCGCCTCACGGGTTTCGTGGTGATGTCAAGGAACGGCCGCGTGGAAGGGATGCTTCGGCTTCCGTAGCCGAACTGGGTGCGGGTGTCTCAGCGTGACATACTTGCTCGGCGTCGTCGCGTAGTAAAGGGGCGGAATGTCGAAAACCACACTTAGCGAAACATGACTTGGGGCACTGGTTTCACACGAAAGTAGTAATGATTATCAACTTCGCATATTGTTTATTGCTAAGCGTTCAATTTATTTGAAAGACTTACTCCTTATACCAAATCCTTACAGGTGTACGTCTTAAATCGCGAGGCTGTTACGCACTGTGAAAGTAACGTTAAAAAATATTCTGCGGGAAGGTAGCCCGACAATGGTGTTTGGTTTATACAAGATACAAGCATAAGATATGAGACGTCGGCTCCAATGACGCTGCGCTGGCAGCATCTTACGATGTTTATATGTATGGTAGTGAATGAGGACTCGGACACTACTTTGCGAAACAATGCTGCATATATTGTATTATTATCGTCCTGGTTGAATTGTGCCGCAATTTTGACTCAGTGTTCGTATCGTCTCTTGTTGAAACAAACTTTTCCGAAACACACACAATTCGGAGACAACCGTGAGAGCAATACGCTCGCTCCGCTCTAAATGTTTCGTCGTTCATTCGCGGTTTTTTCTTCCTCTGAGACACAGATAATCTCAATCACAATGCAACTGATAACTATGCTTCCACCAAGCTACTGACACACAAAAGTTTGAGAGTGGTTGCCAGCATCTCCTGGCATATCTGTGATTTTGCCTGACCCTTGTGTTTTGTAAACTGCAGCAAGCGTTGCCGTGAGTCTTCGCTGTCCAAGTGGGACAGAAAAGACGAGGAAGTTATTTCTTACACGAATCGCAACCGTATCACTTTTATGTACTTCGCATGTGCGTCTGGGCAACTTCGTTTTTGCAGCGACGACAAAGAAAACTACCGAAATACACGTTCTTTCCCCACCTGCGTAAAACGTCCGCGTGCTTGCTGCGAAGCGAACGAGCATGGTTTCGTGTTAAACGCTTCCCGCATGCACCCTTCTCTCGCGCATATTCACGACTATTGAAAGGTGGTGTTCTCTTTCTGTCTGCCTGGTGCCCACATCGAGGAAGCCTCGGCTGGCTGTCTGGCACCAAAACCATGGCCCAGCGCCGACAATCTTCACAAGTCACAAAGCTCTCCCGCGAGAGCACGTAAGTCTCATGCAGTTAGTTGACGTTTCGGCGAAGAACGCGACGCTAAACTCGGTCAGAGAGCTCTAGCCCGAGAGCATGTCACTTTCTCTCTGACGAGACGCCATGCCAGCGCCCAAATGCTGAATTGTAGTAAAAGAGAAGCCATTCTCTTGTCGTACGAAGTGGGTGACCTGCGAACTGGGGGGAAGCAAACTACTCCTCAAGCCTACTGTGAATGCTACAAAACCGAACTTCATTACGTCTGGGCCGCTCTGAACTGCAGGCACAATGGCCTGTAAAAAAAGGAGGACGTCGCTGAAGCACGTTTTACCCCGTGACACTTGTAACAGCGGAAATGACTGTTTCGTAAAAGGAAAGCTATTCCTTCATCGTACGAACTTTGTGACCTGTATATCGACCTTCTCCGCGACCCTACTTTGAATGCTACAAAGCCGAACTTTACTACATCAGGGCCACTATGAACTACAGGCACAACGGCCTCTAAAAGAAAGAGGGAGTTGCTGAATCCTGCTTCTCCCCATTACACTCGTAACTCGGGGAATAACAGTTTCCACGAATGCTTCTAAGTAAGCTACGCGTGCATGCGCGGACGCCTTTTTTTGTGGCATCAAAAGTGCAATACACAAGCAATCACCAGTAAAGCTATGGTAACTAGTAGTGCGAATGCCGTTGTCGTAGCACCAATAAAACAAGTCTGTTTGAAAGCGGCTACATCGCTTAAGCACGGCGTATGTATGAAATCCGCTCGGGCTGTATTTCGACACGCCTCTTTTTAAACGAACGAATAAATGAACGCAGTACCGAACACCCCATGGCGTTTTTGTACGAATATACCTATACGTATATATGTGTGAATAAGAATTCTTAAACCGAATGTGTTTTATGCAGAAATTCACCATCAAATTCTTGTAACGGATCTGACGTCGGGCGCGAACGCGTGAATTATGCGCTCTGTTGACAGGGAGGGCGCCGCCATCTAGGAACGGTGAAGCGAAGCGCTGCATCATGACGCTATCGAGCGCCGACCGCAAGCGCTTCGGCTGTCTCAGCGCAGAGGAGGATTTAGCGCGGTGTAGCCTGGTGTAGGTGGTGTAGGTACTCTGCTGGGGTGACGGCACCGTTACCGCACTTGGTTTGTCTTTCGCGTCCGATTAGCTTGCGATGCCTCGTCGCCTACGGAGTGCAGCTTCAACGTGCAACAGCAGTGCTCACACGCAGCCATAGTGCTTCGCTTCCGACCGCACTGACTAAGAAAACTGCTGCGATAAGTGGCGCTGAAACACAACGACATCGTCGGACGTATCTTGCTTTGCTCTGGCGAGAGAGACACCGGCGTGAAGCAGAACGCCTTCGCGCGTTCACATCGAACGCCGTGAACTCTGCCACTCGCATTCCTAAAGCTGGGCGCGTCGAAACACATCTGGCGGCCCAGGACATTACGGAGCGGGGCCAAAATATGCTCGTACCTTCACCGAAGGCACTCGGCAGCAGGACGCCGCTAACAGTGCGCCTTTTGCTGCAGCGGACCGTGAGTTCACGAAGCAAACATGCAACAGTTTCCGTGATGACAAATTTCATATTCGTGTTGTACCGTTTCCTATGAAAAAAGGGATCAACTACATCATTCTTTCTTTACTGGCATTACGCGACATTCCACTGCTTGCAAGAACCACTGCTATGGCCCAACGGCAATGGAAGGCTCGTGCACAAATATGTATGTGAGCTGTACATCCCGTCAATTTCGTAAGCTCCCTCTTATCACATGGGACCAGCGTGTGATGTACACTGTTGGGCTTTCACTGACCCTGCTGTGCTGACACCATGCCGCCAAACTGCCACATTTAGTAGCATTTCACGTCTCGATATGTTCGCTTGAAGGTTTAGACTACAGTTCACACCTTATAGTTATAGCTTGGTAATGAAAACCGAAAAAGGTGCAAAGATTTTACCCGCAGAAAGGTAGAGAGGTCAGCCTGAGCGTATGCACTATAACGTGCTACACTGAGCAGGGGAAGGGGAAGAATGCAGCAGAAGAGCAGTGGAGGATAATGATAACGATTATACTGCTAGAATGCTCATCATTAAAGCAGCAGCGTACTCAAGTTACGGTTTCGAGTCCAGTGCCGTGTTGTGCAGTCCTGCGACTATTGTTACTGAAGCCTATCTTGTCCCCAAGGAGGTGGAGTAAACTCGTACTTTACACGGAAAATTGACGAATAATACAAATTCTTGTCTTATGTTCTTTCAAGTTCAGTACTTGGCAACATCTAGAATCAAGCAACAAAACTTCATTCTTTACTGTGTTTTCTAAAAGCATTTCAAGCACCTGCTAGCCTGAAAATTCCCACTCATCCTCATCTTAGAGGGAACGTACAATACTTATTTCACCGAATTTCTTTACAGCGAAACAGAATATGGCTTTAGTACAACTACGAGACTTTTTGTGTCGCTGTCTTGCAATGCCCAACTCCAAAGGGGCAATTACTACATTTTTCTGGATGTTAATACATGTATGCACAGCACTCTACAAGACATACAAACAACTTTTCGCAACCGTGCGCTTGGGCAAGAGCTCCTGCTGCTACATACCTAACAACTAGTCGTAGCTTACACTTTTTGATTAAAATATGCGTAAAATAAAAACTGTCGTGATTACTACTTGCGCAAGTAAAAACTGCAACAGACCTGCTAAGATCTTGCCTGGTACATGTATGTAGAAAAATCATCCACACAACAGCAGACAATATACAATACGGATGATTGCAAGAGCACCCAAACATTGTGAATCTGGAACAAATTTATTCTCTCTGCAAAAGCCTGACTGTAAACACATTCATGAATCAAGAGAAAAATCAGGATCATTCCACTGAAAATTTCATATCCATCGCTATAACTCCTTATGCTTTCTGTTTTATTCACTCAGAATGGGTGGGACTGTCCTGATTTCATGGCCACTCCGTATATGTAATACAGGAAATATGCCCGGTTATAAGAAGGCACATAAATGTTTTCAGTTTGAATGTTTACAGAAACCAATTATGACATCTAATCGGAAATTATTTTTAAGCCATCTACATCAAACTGCCTTTCGATTCAACACATAAAGTTGACTTACGGATTAACCAGAGCTAATGCGCTGAACTTTTCATTATACCCATTCTAATGACGTTATAATTAATCTGACACAGAGGTGATCACATGAGCACAAATTGATGTCCTCCACTAATGCGATTACAAACACTTTCTTTTTTCAAACCAGTGGCAGTGGCTTCTGTATTCAAGCTGACATCAAACAGTGATGCAGTACGATGCATAAAATGATGGCACTTCTCACACGGCATTATTTGAAACTTCTAGGTCACAACACAAATATTAATCATAAGTAGTGCATACAAAACTACTACATAAGAAAAGACACCTTCCGTATGACTACAATGGTAGACCATATCTAAATATAATCATAATAAGCCAGTCCTGTATATACCTCACTATGCAAACTCAATAGCTGTTTCAGTTGGATAGTATGCAGTCCCTCGTCAGTTCACCACAAAGACAGTGGCAACTTGAAATGGAATTAGAATTGGAGATTTGCTTCACTTATAGTGATATAATATTAAACTACTTAGTGTTTTTGAGCTAAACGCAGCTTTCAGAAAGCTAAACTTCTCTTATAAGGTACGGCAATAATCAACAGCATATATACATGCTATGTGATAATGAAATTCTTTTCAGCGTAAGTATTTCAAACATTGTGGCATAGTTCCTGACAATATAACACCCCTCATGAAGCACAGCTGGATTTATAAAATTTTTCTGTAGATTTTAAGTTTGTACAAATTGAAACTTCTGCAAACTTATATTTAGTGGTTGCAGGTTTTTACTCATGCAGAACACGTTGCGTTGCGTTGGAAATCAGCGTTAATCTTACCCCCCCCCCCTTCAAGCACAACGCATAAGATGATATTCAAGTAATCATTTTCAAGTAGTCTATGCGGATGACGTAAATCAACACTATGAATACTTACCAAGCATTCATGCTGACGTCAATAACGGTGACTGGTCATGACATCGGAAGTTATCGTCGACATGTCATAGCAGACGCCATAAAAAGATACGATTGAAATGATGTCAGCGTGAAGACGACGGAAACATGACCACCAAGACGGCGCGACAACAACGTGACGAATCCTCCCTTTCCTGGTAGCTGCAGGCGCTCGGGTGGGTTGACACAATTAATCACATACACTGAAACCGACTACAGCCTTATGACTATTAGAAGGTGAATACGTCTCTAGCACTGATTACCTTCAGTTCAGCAAAAGAACGTGTGGCCGAAAGTTATTTATCAGGAATATACAAGCAGGTAAAGTTCAGTTAATCAAGGTGCATCTGCCTTTGTTTTCTGTCCAGCACTCACTCCTATGATGAATTTCTGGTCAGCATATCATCATCATCAGCCTGGTTGCGCTCACTGCAGGACAAAGGCCTCTCCTATGCTTCTCCAACTACGCCGGTCATGTACTAATTGTGGCCATGTTGTCCCTGCAAACTTTCCGATCTCATCCGCCCACCTAACTTTCTGCCGCCCTCTGCTACGCTTCCCTTCCCTTGGAATGCAGTCCGTAACCCTTAATGACCATCGGTTATCTTCCCTCCTCATTACTTGTCCTGCCCATGCCCTATTCTTTTTCTTGATTTCAACTAAGATATCATTAACTCGCGTTTGCTCCCTCACCCAATCTGCCCTTTTCTTATCCCTTAACGTTACACATATAATTCTTCTTTCCATAGCTCGTTGCGTCATCCTGAATTTAAGTAGAACCCTTTTCGTAAGCCTCCAAGTTTCTGCCCCGTACGTGAGTACTGGTAAGACACAGCTGTTATATACTTTTCTCTTGAGGGATAATGGCAACCTGCTGTTCATGATCTGAAAATGCCTGCCAAACGAACCTCAATGCATTCTTATTCTTCTGATTATTTCAGTCTCATGATCCGGATCCGCAGTCACTACCTGCCTTAAGTAGATGTATTCCCTTACCACTTCCAGTGCCTCACTACCTATCGTAAACTGTTGTTCTCTTCCGAGACTGTTAAACATGACTTTAGTTTTCTGCAGATTAATTTTTAGGCCCACCCTTCGGCTTTGCCTCTCCAGGTCAGTGAGCATGCATTGCAGTTGGTCCCCTGAGTTACTAAGCAATGCAATATCATCAGCGAATCGCAAGTTACTGAAGTATTCTCCATTAACTCCATGAACTGGTGTCAATGGTGTCAGCATATAACTGGGCGATAATTTTCCCTCAAATCCCGTTTGTTGTGTAAAGGCGCAGCGGAACGCGACACGACGCTAAATAAGATGAAAGTTAAGCCTAACGTGGCGGCTGTACTCTGGCGAGAGGTATTCGCGCAACCTTGCGGAGGCGCCTCATGGATATCGGGCTGATGTCAAGGAACGGCCGCGTGCAAGGGATTCTTCGGCTCCAGTAGCCGAACCGGAAAGGTCGAATTAAGCGCTGTCACTAATAAAACTAGGCGCAAGCGTCACACGAAAGCAGTAATGATCATTAGCTTCGCATATTCTTTATTGCTAAGCGTTGAGGGCATGCTTATATAAAAGAATTACTCCCTGTATCTAATCCTCTCAGCTATACAATTCGCGAGGTTGCTGCGCATTGAGAAATCTACATTCAAAAATATCCGTCAGGAAAGTAGTCCGAGGATGGCCCTTGTTTTAGATAACGTACTAGCTTAGGACATGGAGTTTTGGCTCCAATGACAGTCGCGAGCCCCGCACTCTCATCGAACTGAGAGACGTTGATGTAACCTATTAAGGTTTAAGTCGGTCTTTATTGTAGGATAATGAGGCTACATGGCACCTTTCAATGGTGTCAGCTACACATTTTCACACTTGAGTACTACATAATCAACCTGAAAGAACAAGGCGGCACTGCACAACATTTTAGGGCTGATCCTATCCGCGTCGAGGCAGAAGGGTGTTATTCTCATTTTTTTTTTCTCGTGAGAACAGCAAACAATTTTTATTTCATCGGTACCTCGGGAGCTTCGCGAAGCCGCATGATCGAGTGAGGTTAGAATTAAGGAAAGGCAGCGACTGAAAAAAACAGTGTTGACTGTACTTAACCAGTTCGGCGAATAAAGCAGCACAGAACTAAGCGGATGGTTGCTCAGTCCTAATGCAGCGGTTCTGAATGTTTTGCTTCACGAGGTCAGGCTAATAATGAATGGAAACAAGAAACTCTGACTCGCCCTCTGTTACGTTGACGCGGACGAATGCGACGGAAATCTACGCGGGCGAAGTGAGTTTGGGGTCCCACGATGTGTGGCCAAATCAAAGTGAGTCCATTTCTTTGTGTTTTTATTTATGTTTTTACATCACAAAGTTAGGGGGAGGAGGGGGAGAAAGCATATGACTGGTGTAGTAAGCGAGGGTTTGAAATTTGGCGAGGGTCTCGCAGACATGGGTTTTTTCTTTTTTTTGATATGATATAAGGAGATGTTGACGCACAATTTAAGGCGCCGGCTACTCCTTATCTCTCGAATGGTTCCATCACACAACATTCAGGGTTCAAGATCACATATGAAAGATTCTTTTCACAGAAGCACCCGTTCTTATCACGCAACGTTTTCACGTAAAGTCTGACGTAATAAACACATAGTACATACAATCTACAATGCAAATGTCTCCACAGTTATGTTGGTAAAAGTCTCAAAGATACGAACGATACTGTCGCCTAGTTACACAGTCTCTAGTCAGCGGGTGGTACATTCATCGTGTAAATGCATTATCTCGTATAGTCACAACAAAACAGTCAACATAACATAATTCACAAATGCATGCATATATACAGCGACAATGAAAGGAAAGGAATAATAAAAGCGTTTATAACGTAAAGCAATGCCGCTGTCTTCAAGAAAAGCCTTCAGTGCTATTAAAGCACTCTTCTGCAAAGACGTTGTTGCCCAAGGACCCAAAAGTTTCTTTAAACTGAAAGGTCTGCGGTCTAATTTAATTAGGGTTGATAAAATTGGGCATCTTGGTGTGTCGTGAGGTGGGCAATCTAGAAGGAGGTGACATATATCTTCGTCTACAAATCCACAATCACATTCGGCGGTTTCCACACGGTCAATTCTGTGCAAGAAATGCTTTGTGCAGGCAGTGCCTAGCCTTAATCGACGAATAAGGGTTTCTGTAGTTCTGTGTAATGATAATGAAAATTTGAATTCGATGAACGGATCAATATGGTACAAGTCCGCGCTTTTGGAATTTTGGTCAAACCGGGTGTTTCTACACATTTTGAAAGACGTTGTCCGTATAATGCAACGTAACTCATTCTTTGATACTGGGAGCGGAACCACATCATCTTTGAGGTGTGGTTGTCGTGCTGCTTCACCGGCTGCTGTGTTGCCAGGAATGTTACGATGCCCTAGTATCCACTGAAATCCGATTGCATGTTTCGCTGCGCTTGCCTTAGTGAGGTTTTTAGGTGCCTCGTATATTATACTATCACTGAGTGTTTTCCCTTTTCTCGTTGCTGTTGTCGTCGTCGTTGCTGTGGTCGTCGTTGTTGTTGTTGTCGCCATCGTCGTTGCTCTTGTCGTCATTGTTACTCAACAATAAAGAAGTCATTTCACAGTTATGTAAACTTCACCTAACAATAATACGAAGTGTGCAAATGTTATGTACACTGCTGTAAAATTGCTCGCTTATTTGTGAGCACGACTTTCGCGAAAACCTCGTAAAACACTACCATTTCCGCGTAAGCTGCAATATCACTCACACAGTTTGTCCGCATAAGATCCCCTGACAGGAGCAGTTAACAGAAGTGCGTCGTCTGGCTTTTATGCAGATTTAGAGATCTGTAAACATCGTGCCTATATATAATACTTGCTTTCCTTGCCAGATTCGACAATTCTTGTAAAAATTCCGGCTATAAATTCAAGCTCATTTCAAAGATTTGCTAGAGTATAACTTTCTCTATAAAAGGCAACAAGTTCCATTGATTACGACGGTTCTCTCACGAAATAATTACATGTATTTCCTGAATTTCAATTTTACATGTATGTGAAAGAAAATCTGACTCGACCTATACCTAACGCTTCCGCCTGATGGCGAACCATTTATTTTGGGGCAATTTATATCCATGTGTTGGTGAAGTATATACTATACATGACATGCAGTCATACTACGAACCCTGAAGGACGCTATGTTTTGGAGCAGCTGTTACATGCGGAACAGAAGAGAGTTCTAGCAAGTCTTCTTTTTTTTTAATGCTTGCCTTACTCCCCATACAAAAATGCTTCCTTACTTCCTTTAGAACTTTTATCAACTTCCTATCAACTTTAGTAACATCCTATTGACTTTTACTTTTTAGTAACGTTTGTCAAAAGAAAGTTGGTTACTTCTTTTCTAACTTCAGTATGTAAAAAGAAAGTTACTAGAAAGTTAAGACACACTATTTTAACATTTTAGAAACACCATTCAATAGGAAGTCAGTAAAAATAATTATGTTCTTAAAGTACATAACCCAAGTTACAAAACATGCATGAATATTATCAAATGAGGTTGTAATTATTCAGTGAACATGGCTGGTGCAAGACAGTCTTTTTTTATGCACAGGTGTAAATTTCTTCAATTTTCAATCAACTTTCTAGTAACACTGGTTACTAGAAAGTTGTTAAAAATGATTTAGTGAGAAATGAACAGATAACATCATCTCAACTATAAATGAATATGCAAAGACTGGCTGCTTTTAAAAAAAAGTTTTTTTGCACAGTAACCGTTTTCCTAATTTTTAATCAACTTCCTAGTAACAGATGATAGTAGGATGTTCAAAGAAAAAAATTGCTTCTAATACCGGACGCTAAGAGGAAATATGGTCTCACCAATTCAAGATGAGGGCACGTATTCTCGAAAACACGACAGCTAGCGCCATGGGAAGCGTGTATATGAGCGGTGATCATGAATTCGTGCTCAGTAGATGTCAAAGAAGCCCTTAGGTCATGCACCATTGCAAGCAGACGGAGCTGCACGGACGGCGCGCTTATCGGCTCGTGTTCGCCAACTAAAGCGAGCGACACACGGTCGGACGCCGGGTGTCCGACCCGGCATCCGACGCGCCGAAACGGCAGCCCGAATCGAGGTGTTTTGCCGTGCCGAAGCGCCGGATCGGACGTCCGGCTTGCGACAAACCGGGCAGACCTCGTCCGACGCGTCCGACAACTGCACCGTCGTCTGGCCGCAGCCAATGACAGCGCGGCTGGCATATGACGTTCTCTGACGTTCCCTCCACGGAGGCGGTGCTGGCTGGCCGGTTTCTCGCAGTTTTTTTTTTCCTTGCCAGCTGCAGTTTGTTTCCGACTTGAAATAGTTACCAGTTCAGTAAAATTATCTCGAACGTGTGCCTGTTATGCAAACCAGCGCCTAGTACACTAGCACTAAGCTACTGGCGAGATCGGGAGCCGCGACGCGAGGGCATTTCGCGGGCAGACATCACACACCGACCGTCTGAGCAAGGCCGCTCGCTTCGCTTGCACGTTTGCCCTTCGCAACGACTGCGTCGAGTAAACCAATTGTATTTAATTACGGCCGACCTAATGTATACAGTGTTAATTGTTTTGGCAAAAATAAGCACTCTTCGACGAGCTCGGGCTGGATCGCAAGCGCCGTCGGCCGCAGCGTCCGCCTAGCTATGCCTACCGGCCCTATCGCTGGCTTTAGTGGAGCCGTCAGTGGACAACGCGCCGTCGTGAAGTGTTCTGTCACTCGCAGGGGCATAATTTTATCGACAGTGTTCGCGTAAAGCGAAGCAGTGTTGTGCAGAGCTGTTTATATTGCGTTTCTCGACGTGGATATGAACTCAAGCTGGGGAGCTGGATGTGGGTGGAGCTTACGGGCCGCTCAATCTTTCGCATGCCGGAGCATGCAGCGCCATCGTCGGATCGCACACCGAATCGTACCGCGTGTGTCTGTATAGCTCGCTCATGATTCGGCTTAAGTCCCTGTATATTCTTTATAAATAAGGAAGCCTACCTGCGCACTGTTAACCCAACGATTGGGGCCTAAATGCCTGTCCGCCTCCCAGCTACGGCTTCCTTTGAGTGACAAAGTCTGATCTCGAAGGCCGTGCTTTTGCAACCTGCATGCACCTGAAGCAATTGCGAATCTTGAAGGCAACATCCGCTTCGTTTTCATTATATATACATTTCCTTAAACTTCGTATCACAAAGTACAATATACACACTTTTGGAGCCAACAAATCTATTAAAGGACCCTACCAAATGTTATTAGAAAAAAACACGCAATTTTTTCATTTAAGATACATTTTCCTAAAAACCGC
Source organism: Dermacentor andersoni (assembly GCF_023375885.2). Lineage (NCBI taxonomy): Eukaryota > Metazoa > Arthropoda > Arachnida > Ixodida > Ixodidae > Dermacentor > Dermacentor andersoni. The sequence continues at coordinate 187,511,362 of NC_092817.1, read as the reverse complement.
AGAGTGGCGCTACGGCAGTATTTGTTTGGTCGACATGCCACGTTGGTTGCAGTGAATGCTCCTTGCAGTAAGGTGGTACTTGAGTTATATTTTAGAAGTGCCTAGACAAAATGTGCTCCTTGTCGTGTGCAGTAACCATCCCAAACCCTCCGGACTCGTGTAACGCCATTAGTTCGCAGTGTGTTTCGAGCGATCCACCAGTGTCGACAGTGAGTGCCCTAGTACAGCGCCCGTCCGAGCTGCCTTTGTTCTGCCGAGCTGCCTGCCCGCGCTCTCGTGAAAACGTCTGGTACTGGGGCTTCGAATCGTAGTGTATGGAAGACTGTTGAAGGTTGTGCTTTTGTGGAGCTGGAGTTCATCGGAAGTTCTACAGTGCTTGCGCCAGAGAAACGTCGGTGCCTCTGTACGATTGCTATGCTTGACGCTTAAGCAGATAGAAGCTTGTATGAAGGTTTTTGTATGTATACAGTTTCGGTTTGGAGGTCCGCGTCGCGAGAACCTGTGTGTATTGTTTATGTTCTTGAGTGTCTTCGCGTATTTGTCTTCTATGTTACAGAGCGGATATAGGCCGATATTACAATAACGAGGTTCATTTTTAACCTAGACATTTCAATCAGACGCCGGCCTTTAAGAAAGACAGACCAACCAAATCTTAATAACGAGATGTCAGCTCTTGCAATCGTAAGTTACGGTAGTGTGTCATAATTTAAAGACTGCGATTTTGTAGCGATACTTACCCCTCGATTCTATATCACTCTTCTCGCCCACCGCTAACGGCCGGCAGTTGCAGTACGTAGCACGGGCCGGGGCGTCGGTCAGCCTACTAACGAATAGCGAAAAGGAATACCATCGCTACAATATCGCGGTCTTTAAATTATTACGCAAATTTTGTGCACAATGAGATGTTATAAACACACCTTGCATGTACATGAAAAAAAGGTTTACAACAGAGATAACATATATGCATGGGCACATATATGTGTCAATAAAATACTCGAGCCTCTTTCTGCCTACAGAAAAAGAAGTTATGTCTCCTCGAGGGCATGGCTGCTTGCACTAATGAACCTCTAAGGGAAGGTTTTCTCTAATCCCTATTTTCGATATCTGAATGCTTATGTGGCATGTACAAACTGCTTGCATCAATTTTTCATTGGGATGAGCTGTCTAAAAATTAATTTTCAGTAATAATTGCAATAATTAACTCCTTTCACCTGTCTTCTAATGACTAAAGTTCTATGCTTCTACCTTGACAAACCTTTTATGAAATTAGTTTGATGAGGCCCAACATACAGGGCTTTCTAAATTGAAGGTATCAGTACCTATTAAAGACTATGCTAACTATGAAAATGCTGTTTGTGTATGTGGTGTATTCACTCTGTCAGACAAAATCTTTACACCCATGTGCAGTCAGTAAATTGAAAACAGCATGTCTGCAAGGGGAAGTCAGAATTGTATTTGAAGACAATTGCATCTTGTTTGATAGTTCTCGAGCACTTGTGCGTCACTAATCGAGCACAGCTTGGCCCAATACTCGATGACGCTTGAAGCTTTCAATATCTGCTAATCACTAAAACAGCACCAGATCTCACTCTGTCAAGGGGTGGCACACATTTGCTTAGTTCTAGGCAGATGCATGTCTTTCTTTCGCATTGAAGTTCCCAATACTTTCTAGTCTTAAAAGTACACAGCTCAGTACAATGCAGGTATGGTATACGTAAGGCTGCTTTGTTCTTTAAATCGAATCAACAAGAAGCAGCTACTTCCCTTTTTGCAAACCTTACCCTACTTCCTATCCATTCCTTGATCAAACGTGTATAAAATGAATCTGCTTGTTGTATTGTTTCACAGGTAGACATCGGTGACGGTGTATATGTTGAAAAGGGCCTGCTGAAGAGGCTGTGCCTGGATGCTAACAACTCAGGCTTTCACTTCGCGGAGGGCCTCCTTAAAACTCCTTTTTCAATAGAAGATGTTGAAGGGAGGTCCTTCTTTGGGCGGCTGTCAAATGCCTTCCACAGAAGGATCCGTTGGATTCCAAGAAGGTCAACACCATACTAGGTATGTGTGTCACAAAGAAGCATCTTAATATTCTTTGTGCAGTTTTCAACAAAGCTCCTTTCATGGCAATTTTAGTGCTATCTTAGGGTATACTCCTTTCTTTCCTGCTAAAATAGCTATTAACCTGATTATAATAGAATATTATAATGCAAGCTTTGCCACCATAACTAGAAAATCGTCATTACTGTTGTCATATGTATTTTTGTGATAGAGGCCCTGATCATATGAATGCACTGATAATATAATATCCTGTCTTGTGGATAGCTAACATGTTTAGTAACAAGCTCACTTTGACAATGTCTGTCTGCACAGCAAAGGCATTTTCTAATCTTGCTGTAGAACGTCCATAATGCCTGTTCAACTGCTTACATGTTGCTTGTATCATTTCGTGGCTCTTAAGTGCAACACAAAAGTCAACTCTTCTATGTACCTGTGCCCAAGAAAAGCTGCAGCACAGTTCTGACTGGCACCTTGCCTTTCCTAAGATAATTCACACATAAAATTCCATGTACTGGTCACAATACGAATATCGAAGTTCATTAAACTGAAGTTGATTTACAGCTTTTGTTTGTAGATGACAATTGGTATGATAGAGTTTATGTGTCGTGCATCTGTTGGTGTTACGCACATCCATCACGCTCCCAGCTCTAATGCACTAATTCAGTCATTTCATGCATTTTAGGACTTTGCACGAAACAGGTGGAGATGTTTAGAGCTCACAGGGTTGAAAACTTGTCTCTTGTGCACTTTCTTTTTAAGAAACAGATGCATGGTGTGTTGCTATATCACTGTAGCAAAACTAATATATTGCCTTTTTTTCTTCTCTTTTCTAGACTACACAACGCAACATTTCAGCCTACTTCCAGGGCAGCTGGAGAACTCGTCCTCATTACTAGCCCGGGAATATTAAATGGATGCGTTCAAGCACAAATTTAAACCTGTCTTCTTCTTTTGCATGCCACACCTAGCCACTTGGCAACCACTATTTGCCACAGGCACATAGTTGACAGGATGTTACTAGCAAGTCGTTAGGATATGTAAAGGTGGTTAATAAATAGTCGCTGCACAGTTTTTAGGAAGCAAATAAAATTTTATTCAGAGATAATCAAAGCTTATTTTTGCAATGTATAATTGCAAAAGTAATTACCTCTGAATAAAATTTTTATGTACTTCCTAAAAACTGTGAAGCGACTATTTATTAGCCACCTTTATACATCCTAACGACTTCCTAGTAACATCCTGCCAACTATCTGTGGCGAATAGTCGACAGGATGTTACTAGCAAGTTGTTAGGATGTATAAAGGTGGTCAATAAATAGTCGCTTCACAGTTGACACTTTCTACCGACATAAGATAATAAGCAGTCGGTAAGAATCTAACGACATTTTATATCTATACTTTCAATTCAATATCGGTGGCCAATAGTCGGTAGGAGGTTATTAGGAAGTTGTTACGGTGTCTAAAGACGGTTTATAGAATGTCGATAGGTTCTATAACATTTGTCTAAAGACGGTTTATAAAATGTTACTAAAAATTTTTGTAACTTAACTACAGCAACTCATCCGTCCAATAGAAGTTCGATGTAGTGTTTGTAGGCAGTGTCCATTTTATATCCATACTAGGAATGTCCCCTCCAAATGGCAAGAATGCTGTTCCGCGAGCTTCAGTATCTGCCGTAACCAAGGTATAAATTTAATCTTCACGCTTTGGGAATAGTATACTACCTATTTTTACACGCAGAGTTACCGGAACTTCTTTTTCAGCGAAATTGATCAACATTCACAACGCAATTCTCCATTGTAAAAGCATGTACACTCGCGGATAACTTTCTGTGGCAGCGAAGGGAAAGCTACGGAGGCAAAGCGCGCACAAGAGAGAGCGCTTCTGAAAAGGATTCCGCGTTTTCATCCACGTCAGCTTACGCTGGGGCAAAGAAAACGTAGATACCTTATGAGCAGCAGTTAAATAGGACAAAAAGTATCACTGAATGTAAAGGTTTACTAATTTTGCCGCTTTTCTCTTCCGCGTCTGGGCAAACGCAATACCAACGCACGTGGAAGCTGCGTCAATTCAGCGTCTGTTCCGAGCAACCAAAAGCGCTGTGAAACGCTGACCGAGTACTTGGCGCGGTAACACGCGTGCAGAAGCCCCGCCCCCGTAGCTTTACCTTCATTGCCGGAGAAAGTTGTCCGCAAATGTAGGCCCCTCTAATTACAGCTTCTAATATCTAAGCTTTAAAGTTTCGCGAGTAACTGGGTTTCGAGAAAAATCGAACTAAAGTTGAGGCTCGACAGCAGAAAGCAGCCGAAGCCTCCTCCTTCACGAAGGATGGCTCGCGTATATTTTGTTCCTAGCAAGCACGAAGTCAGCGAGGACGCGCGGCAGTCGAGAGCCACAGAAAGCGGCCTTCTAACCGTGACGTCTTAGCGAGAGGATGCCACTCCAGTTTCTAGCCGCTAATTTATCACAGACATTAATAAGGCGAAAGCCTTAGGTGTCTATGTTGGCGATGACCTTGGCGAAGCTGCGCCGTGACGAAAAATGGCCCATGCCACAAAGAGTAAAAGCGCGTCAAAAAAACAAATTCTGGGATTGGCGTTTTGTTTCTCAGGTAGGTTCGTGTAAACAAAGTGAACTAGTGGTGTTGAGGAGAATATTTGGGCACTTTCGGTGTGGGTGGTAATCGAGCCCGGGCCACCGCAGTGCGAGTCGAGCACGCTTCCCTGGAGCCACGGCTGCTGCATGGTTCTAGATTACTGAAAGTGCGCTTAGTGCATGCCTGATTGCATACGTGACGTCGCAGTCATCTCGTTGACTATGGTGTGCGTCATGTGGCAGCACACGTGACGGTGCAGAGGAGGTGGCGTCACGTCATGGGTGTATAAAACGAGCACGTTGATGACGTTCCAAGGTGTGCAAATGGTATAATGCTACCGCATTCCCACGCGTAAGCAGTCTTAAGTGTCTGCATAATTTTAGGTTTACTAATTGCTGTCGCGCGAGATTTTCTTGCGCGGAAAAGCGTGTGCGTGCGCGCTGCGCAGTGACGTCACAGCCGGAGCTGCAGTGGCGGCGGTTATCGGTGGCCAGCGATGCCGGAGCACGGCCGGGAAAGTACACCACCGTGTAAGAAGCGTGGGCCGGTGCGGATTATTGAGGAGGTTGCCTTGACGCCAGGCATGTATTTCCCCTTGCGTCTCATTATGTCTTGCAAAAAGCTCAGCCTCGATTGTATAACTTAATGCATTACCAATGTCCTACAAAGAAGTCCAACCCCGATCTTATACCTTCATGTATTAACAAATGTGCAGCATTCAAGTCTCACAAGACTAACACCTGCCGAACTTTTCTGTGAGAACCACGCTGGGCCGACGTTGGGCTGACGCACACGAAAGTATCACAAGCTAGCTCCACCCACAAAAGCGCTGCAGACCAGCTCTTCACCTCTGAAAGACAGCTGACCAACTGGCATCGGTTCTGCACCCTCAAACAAGCATCTTTACAGCAGAGGCGTATGCACTGTGGTCGGCTGCGAAACACATCAAACAGTTAAAATTACATAAGGCGGTCATATACACAGACTCATTAGGCGTTGTGAAAACATTGATGTCATGCTTCAACCACACAAATCCAGTAATTGCAGATCTTTTCTCTCTCCTCTGTACTATTTATGCCTCTGGCCAACATGTAACGATATGCTGGGTGCCTGGACACAGAGGTATTGAAGGTAACGTCCTGGCACACCGAATCACTACCTCCTTAGACACAAAAGCTTGCAACATGTCCGCAGCCGTTCCGGTCTCAGACATAAAGCCATACTTACGGAAGAAACTCAGAACCTACTGGCAGCATAAATGGCACTCTGAAACCCATAATAAACTCCACATAGTTAAGCCACATTTAGGATACTGGCCGTCACTGACCAAGTCCAGACGAAGTGATGTCCTATTCTGTCGTCTCAGAATAGGGCACACTTACGGTACACATAGCTTTCTGTTGAGTGGCGGTGAACGTCCAATATGTAGTAGATGTGGGGAGACACTCAGTGTTCAGCATGTCTTCCTAGAATGCCGCGAAACACTAGTCGAGAGGAAAAAACACTTCCCTTTAGCATACAGTCAGTGTATACCACTTCACCTGGCACTGTTTCTAGGCAGAGAACCGCTATTTCACATGCAATCTACCTTAGCAACGACGTTGACACGCTGCACGTTTTCTGTGCATGAAATTCGTAACACGGCCTCTTGCGAGAGACCACGGTTGCGTTGTGAACCTTTGTTCTAGCACATGCCTCCAGGCCCTTGTACTCAAGGGATCAGATGAGACTGTTGTGCTATCCGTCAACAGCAATCACCTGTCCATTTTTATACATATAACACTATTACACCATTGTTGTACATCCTATACTTATAGCATACCCTACTTCAGCCATTCTCATACTTTTATTCCTTGTGTGTTTTATGCAACTTATAGCTCTCAGTTTTAGGCCTCTCTACAGCCACATCACATCAGCCATTAGTTCATTCAGTACTCGTCACCACTGCCTTGGCGCTCTTTGGCCACACTTGGCCCTTGCGCCAATAAACACTACATATCATCATCCAACTGGCATCGTAAATGCTGGGCTACTCAGCAAAGAAAAGGTCTTGGTTTCAAGCAAAAATAATCACTTTGCCTGAGAATGATATCACGATCAGCCATAAAAATTGCCCTCAAAACTCAAATTTCATCCTGGAAGCAGCGACACGATGTGTTGAGAAGCAAAAGCTGTTTTAAAGGGCGATTAATGCTCAAACCGCCCGCGGAATCTTCTCGCTGCCACACGCGGGCGGTCATGCCATAAAGAACACCTGTCACACGCTGGTGCACAAACTTCAATTTACACTGGATTCTCACATGCAGTGTAAACCGAAATCTGTGCATCAGCGTGCAATATCTGCAGTTTTGGGCGGGACCGCCCGCGTGCGGCACGCGGGCGGTGCGGCGGGCGGCTCGAGGGTAAATCGGCCTTAAACACGCTATACCACTTGAAACAAATAAGTGACCTCAGTTGGCTGTACATATTTTGCGCATATTTGTGAGTACAACCCAACTGGCTCGGCTCTTTTTCAGAAGTGAAGAGTAGGTGCAGTATATGTTTGTGTGGGTGGAGCTTTGTTGTAATTATTCTTAGGTTGCCACCGACTATACAGGTTAAATCGCCTTCCAAGTATTACAGCGTAAGCTGTAATGGGCTCATGCCAAAATAGCCGTTTCGCTTCGCGATGGTGTCCGCCGCCGCCGGGGTCCGTAACAGCTATAACCGGGAGTGAGGGAAAAAAAAAGACCCAATTCGAACCTGTGCACCCTGGGGGAGAGTCTGATACTCTACCACTGAGCAACGCCAGCGCTTTTCCCTTTTCCTTCTATTACATTGCAGTAGAATCGTCAGCGAAATAAGAAAAACAAAGGTCACCAGGGTTGCAATGTGGGTTTGTTGCAGCTTCAAGGACTGTACGGTAGCGCGATTAAAAGACGGGACAAAAGAAGGCGCACAGGAACACACACAGCACTTTGTGGGTCCCGGTGTGTCGTCTTTTGTCCCGTCTTGTAATCGCGCTACTACACACCCCTTAAAGAAACACAAAGCGATACAAAAATTTAGCATCACTGAAAACAAATTTGAAATTTATACAAGCACGTGCAAGCGTCCGATAAGGGCACGCAGGCCGGGGCTGTTTTTCTTGTGCAGAGTACAGACTACGAACATAGGCAGCAGCAGGAAACATGACCGATTTGTTAGCGGTGGTTCAGAGTGTCTGTCACACATTCTACTGCGCCAAAGGCAATGTAGGAAAGGTACCACGAACATGTCGTAATGGTGATTCACAGGTACCTTTGAAAGGTAGGAAATGAATTTTGTAAGGTCTGATATCTATTAGTGCTCTTTGAGAACATCCCAGAAGAACACAACGTCCCCGCAATCTACAAAACAGCGATCAGTCGTTTCAGCATGCGGACACAAACGCCGGTTTGTTGACCCCGGCACGAAACGACCCCTTTTCTAAACAGGTTTTGACAGGAAGGGTTTCCGAAATGCAACATACAGGAAAAAAATTGATACTAAGAGGAATGACCATTCGACGGACAGTGCTCAAAAATGAAGTACACTGTAATGAGGAACAGCAAAAAATGTGCCTATGAATGAAGCAAAAATCTATTTGCGGGAGGCAGTGACAATATAATCCATATTAAAGCGAGCCTTAATAAAGTGACAGCCTTTACCAACATCCTTACAGAAGCCCCAAGGAGCGGGTGGTGCAATTTTTGACAGATGAAGACTGAACTATTTCTAGAACTGATTAATCGAAGTTGTAATACCTCTCTTAGAAATAGTCTGTTTACATCACGAAACAAGAATAACCGGGAGACAAGTTGCCTAAAAAGAACGTGTATTAGGCCAAAACCCCCCCTCTCCAGAGAAGGTGCGTCTCTTTGCGGATGACTGCGCGCTATACCAAAAAATAAACACTCGTGCAGACCAAATAAGGTTAAACACAGCTTTGGGCAAGGTCATAAAGTGGTGCAATACATGGCAAATGGCAATCAATATGGAAAAAACTGTAGTGATGTCTGTCACAAATAAGAAAACAAAACTTAATTTTCCTTACGGTACTGGCAACGGCGCTCTCAGAACAGTAACTAAAAAGAAATGCCTTGGTGTGATTATCTGTGATAATCTCAGCTCTAAAATCCAAGTACAAAACATTACCAAAAAAGCAATGAACAGTTTATACTTCCTTAAGCGCACCTTGCGCTTTGTGACTTCAGATACCAAGTTACTCGCATATAAAGTCCTTATCCGTCCAATCTTAGAATATGCAAACGTCGTCTGGTTTCCATATATGCAAAAAGATGTACAGGTGCTCGAATCAGTTCAACGAAAAGCTGTTCGTTTTATCTATCATAGATACCGGCGCACTGATTCTCCCACAGAGCTGCTTTCCTACGCTAGCCTAGCCACCTTATCAAGCGGCGTCACGCTCCATAGACACAACTTTCTTTATCAATTGATTCATAACGCATTTAACATGGATCCTGCTACTTACATTAGTTTTAATCGTTCTAGAGAAACACGTCACAAGCATGACTTTACGATTAATGAATACTCTTGTGCTAACAACACATATTACTTTTCCTTCTTCCCTCGAGCCATAGAGAATGGAACGGCCTAGATAAATCTACAACTGCGCAGGATTCCTTGAAGAAGTTCGCTGAGCTCGCAGCCTCATCAATCTTATCAACAATCCAGACCTGATGATCATATTCAGACTGTATTGATTTTGTGTTGTTGCCCACTCGGTATTACTGTACTGTACTGTATACTGTATTCCTATATCTTGCTGATAAATCCACTCCTGTAACAGTCGCAGTGGGACTAAAAGTATGTTAAATAAAAAAAAAAGCAAAGGCTACCACGCCGCATGGCCTCCACACGTGTGCTCTGTAGATATGTAGCAAACACACGATGGAAAGCTTGCAAATGATGCCGCGAGCAGTAGAATACCTGCACGACATACATTAAGTCGAGCTGCTAGGAACACATTGCAAGTTTCAGCGCGGCGAAATATCCACAACTGCCGCCCCTGCAGATTGTTAGCCTTACGTTGTACTTCTGCAACATCCGCTGACCAGTGGGGAACGGTCGCATCTGTTTTGTGTCCACCACTCCAACGATGAAATCTCGGGCCAGCATAAGATTGTGACAGTTTTCTCTGAAATCCCGTCCGTTGAATAAAGGCACACCGGAACGCGACACGGCGCTAAATACGCCGGAAGTTAGGCTTAGCTTGGCTGCTGTATACTGCCTCGGTGGCGGAGAGTCTGGTGCGAGGAATTCGCACAACTTTGCAAAGCCGGAACTCCTGTAGAAGAGCCGCCTCACGGATAGAGATAGAGAGATAACTTATTTGAAGGAAGGTAGACGGATCGGCCTAAGCTAACGCGCTCTTGCCTGCTACTCTGCACAGGGGCAGGGTCAGCGGGGACATAAAGGTGTGATGAGGGATAAAGATGACATAGAAAGAGGGACCCGCGACGGTGAAAGCAAGTTCGACATTCTGGTGATAAACATTCAGGAATCTCATCTATGAAGCCACTATCAGCACGAAGCCTCACAGACTTCGTGCTGATGTCAAGGTGCGGCCGGGTCGAAGGGATGCTTCTGATTGCGTAGGCGAGGCGTGCACGGGGTCTCAGCGTCATGTGCTTGCCCGTCGCGGCAGGTCGAATTGCGCACTGTCTCAAAAAGGAAATGAGGCGCTGGCGTCACACGAAAGCAGTAATGACCATTAGCTCCGCATATTGTTTATTGCTAAGAGTTCAGCGCATATTTATATAAAAGACTTACTCTTTGTGCCAAATCCTTACAGCTATACTCTTCATTCGCGAGGTTGCGACGCATTGAGAACGTTACATTAAAACATATAATTCAGGAATGTAGTCCGAGGATGGCGTTTGCTTTAAGAGAACATACTAGCATGTAGGATTAGAGACCTTGGCTCCAAGTACAGTGTCACAAGGGCTTCATTCTCATAATTCAGAGACACTAGATACTGATGTAACCGATTAAGGTTTCGGTCGTTCTTTACTATAGGATGATGAGATTACGTTGGCACCTTTACATGTTTTTCGCACTGGAGTACTACATACTGCCAGTGCTACAGCTACAGCTGCCTGCCAGTGGTATACCTCACATTATATTTCAACCTAAGTTCCGCGGTTTCTTTTTCTTTTATTTCTCTCCTCATTGCTGTTCAGGCTGTTTTTTTTTAATGTTCCTGCGAGAAAACACTCCTGCATATTGTGTGGTGTTCGCAAAATGGCAGTTTGTAAACGCTGCCCATCGGCTTTGCTCTTTAAGCCCTATGCGGCTTTGGCACGCCTACCATGTAGCATGTAGTCGTGTTGGTGAAACTGTTGTGGTAATAAATTATTATTATTATTATTATTATTATTATTATTATTATTATTGTCGTCATCGTCGTCGTTGTTGTCATTGTTGTTGCATATCATATTGACCGCCAATAAAGACGGGAGGAACGGAAGACAACACAAAAACAACACGGGCTGTAAACTTTCAACTGGTTTATTCACGGCAGACCGCGGGCATAGATAGACAAATAGAACATGCGCAGAACGCAGCAAACACGAACACTCATCAGCCTAGCGGGTCAACCAATTATCAAAAAAATCTATCTCCGATTGAAACAAGCTAACGTAAGTGTCACTAACACAGTCTTGGCCTTTCGTTTCTATGTGATATGCCTCCATCAGATCGCGTGCCAGTCTGGTCATCGCTTCTCCCCAGAATCTTTATCTTCTTAAACAGAGGTGCACAGTGACAGGCATTGCAACAACTATGCCAAACTGAACTTCCTTCGTCGTCGTCATCGTCGTTCAGCGAACCAATTTCACAGTTATGTAAACTTCGCCTAATAATATATCTCAAGTGTGCTAAGGTGTTGTACACTGCTCTAAAATATACCACTAATTTGTGAGTTCCACTTTCGCGAAAACATCGTAAAACACTAACATTTCCGCGTAAGCTGCAAAATCATCCACATAGTTTGTCCGCATGAGATCCTCTAACAGCAGCAGTTCAAAGAAGTGCGATGTGTGGCTTTTATGCAGATTTAAAAATCTGTAAACATCGCGCTGCTATATACATTATTTGTTTTCCTTGCCAGCCTCGACAATTCTTTTAAAAATGTACCGGCTCTGAATCCAAACTCTATTTCAAAGATTTGCTAGAGTATACCTTTCTCAATAAAAAGCAACATGTTAAACTAACTACGAAGGTTCTCACACGAAATAAGCATATTTATTTCGTGAATCTCAAATTTACATGTATTTGAAAGGAAATCTGACTCGACCTCTAGCTGACGCTTCCTCTTGACTGCGAAACATTTATTTTGGGGCAATTTATATCCTTGTGTTGGTGAAGTACAGCCTATACAGGACATGCTGTCATACTACGAACCCTGAACGACGCTATATTTACGAGCAGCTGTTGCATAAGGGAAACGCAGACAGTTGAAGCAAGCTTTTATTTTCGTAAAGCTTGCCTAACACCTTCTTTTACACATTGTTATAATGTCTACGTTTAACTGCCGCAACTAATACGTCTAATGGAAGCTCGATGTAGTGTTTCTGGCCAGTATCCGTTTCATTTGCATAATTACAATGTTCCTTCCAAATGGCAAGTATGCTCTTGCTCGTATCTGCAGTAACCAAGTATTAAATTGAATATTCACGCTTTGAGAATAGTATACTACCTATTTTTACACGCAGAGATAACGGAAATTCTTTTTCAGCGAAATTTATCGACATGCACAGCACAATTCTGCATTGCAAAAACATGTGTACTCGTGGGCAACTTTCTGTGGCAATGAAGGGAAAGCTATTCGGAGGCAGACAGACAGACAGACAGACAAGAAACTTTAATTGGTCCGAAGGGACTACGTTGTCGTAGTCGCGGGCCGCACCCGCGCCGGGGGCGGAAGGCCGTGGTCTTCAGCCCTGTCGCAGGCCCTTTGGACAGCCTGAAGCTGGACTTGAAGGTCGTCGCTCTTGACGGCTTCATCCCAGTCTTCTTGCCTGTTGAAAGGCGAGTGGCGCAACGCAGAACATTGCCACAGCATGTGGTTCAAGGTGGACCGTTCCTCGCCGCAGTCTGGGCAGCGGGGATCCACACCCGGAGTGTAGCGGCTCAGCCTTGAGCAAGACGGAAAGGAGCCCGTCTGTAGCATTCTCAGCACCGACGCCTGGGCTCTGCCTAGCTGCGGGTGAGGAGCCGGAAACTGTCTGCGTCCCAGCTGGTAGTGAGCAGTTATCTCGTGGAAAGTTAGCAGCGGGTCCGTGGTTCGGTCGATCCCCTGCGAAGCTGGGGCCCTCGGACCGGCGCGGTTGATGAGACCTCGCGCCTGGTCGTGGGCCAGCTCATTCGGGTTGATCGAGCCGGGGGAG